>NW_025999853.1:25600523-25607514 GCF_001458135.2 Marmota marmota marmota
TATCTCCATAGGATAGACAAAAAATTAAACAAAAAGAAATATAGATTTTAACTACTGGTACATAATAATTCAGTGAAAAAAGTATATGATATCTTGTGAAGCATAAATAAAATGGAAAAAAAGAACATCAAATTACATTCGTGTATCTTCTCAATTATGTAAAAGAAGCATAGATAGGAATACATTTTTTGAACATTTTCTTGATTAAAAGTGTCAAAATACTAAACAAGCCTCAAGAGAAACTACAAGAAAATATAAGTATTTATAGAATTATCCCTCGGATTTTAGAGTTGTGAGTGTTGGGGATTCTCTTGTATTTACTAGGCAATTTTAATTGAGGTGTTATATTTAATTTTATCAAATGAAAGAAATAGTATGCTAGTTTTTTTCATCTGATTAAAGTAACCAGGAAAAGGAGGAATAGTACGCTAAATATGTCATCATGACACAACTAGAAAAGGACAATAGAATAAAACACCAACATGTCATTTTATCTTTTTTAAAAACATAAAATAAGTGTTTTGACAATATTATTTTATTAATTAAAATATGAAAATCACCTGATTATTTTAATTTTATATAATGTTTATAAAAATATTGCATTTAAATGATAGACTAAGGAAATTGGATTCACCAATCTTGAATATTTTGTTCATTTCATATCTAAATTACTAATGTTTGATATAATTAAGCAGTACTACTATGCTACTGTATTACTTCAGAAAAATCTTTTAAAAAATAAAATCATTTCATTTTGTGAGAAATCTTTTCAAATGTATCAGTTCTTAATTTCATTTTCAAGATTTCCTATAAATTCTGAAGAGAAATAACCCCATAAAATATCTATTATTTTCTTGGTGGTAAAAATATAATCACAAATTTTAAGTTGTATGGATAAATAAAGAAGATATTGTATGTACTCTACATAGGAATAAGGTTTTTGAAAAAAAAAACTCTTTAACCACATATCTTAAAAAAGTCAATATTAAAACAGAAGACTTGGGACTGGGGATGTGGCTCAAGTGGTAGTGCACTCGCCTGGCATGCTCGGGGTGCTGAGTTCGATCCTCAGCACCACATAAAAAATAAAATAAAGATGTTGTGTCCACCGGAAACTAAAACATAAATACTAAAAAATTTCTCTCTCTCTCCTTAAAAAAAAAAAAACAGAAGACTTAAGACTAGCAAGTCACCTAAATGTCTTGAAAACACCAATCTCAACATTTTTCTCAGTTTATTTTTAAAACAGAAAGCTAAAAATCTATGTCTACACTTGGGCAAAGTTATGGAGAAACAAGTAGATTATTGACACCAGACTCTAGATAGGATAACAAAAACAATGGCAGCAAGTACCTTAGGAAGATTGAAAGAAAATGAAACTAAAATGAAAAGATTGATTAAAAGTTAGGGTACTCTTCTACATTGCTGGTGGGACTGCAAATTGGTGCAGCCAATTTGGAAAGCAGTATGGAGATTCCTGGGAAAGCTGGGAATGGAACCACCATTTGACCCAGCTATTGCCCTTCTCGGACTATTCCCTGAAGACCTTAAAAGAGCATACTACAGGGATATTGCCACATAGATGTTCATAGTGGCACAATTCACAATAGCTAGACTGTGGAACCAACCCAGATGCCCCTCAATAGTTGAATGGTTAAAAAAAATGTGGCATTTATACACAATGGAGTATTACGCAGCACTAAAAAATGACAAAATCATGGAATTTGCAGGGAAATGGATGGCATTAGAGCAGATTATGCTAAGTGAAGCTAGCCAATCCCTAAAAAACAAATGCCAAATGTCTTCTTTGATATAATGAGAGCAACTAAGAACAGAGCAGGGAGGAAGAGCAGGAGGGAAAGATTAACATTAAACAGAGACATGAGGTGGGAGGGAAAGGGAGAGAAAAGGGAAATTGCATGGAAATGGAAGGAGACCCTCATTGTTATACAAAATTACATATAAGAGGTTGTGAGGGGAATGGGAAAAAAAACAAGGAGAGAAATGAATTACAGTAGATGGGGTACAGAGAGAAGTTGGGAGGGGAGGGGAGGGGGGATAGTAGAGGATAGGAAAGGTAGCAGAATACAACAGTTACTAATATGGCATTATGTAAAAATGTGGATGTGTAACCGATGTGATTCTGCAATCTGTATCTGGGGTAAAAATGGGAGTTCATAACCCACTTGAATCAAATGTATGAAATATGATATGTCAAGAGCTTTGTAATATTTTGAACAACCAATAAAAAAGAATTTATCACAAAACAAAACAACAAACAAAAAAAATAATTAAACTAATAAATAAAAAATAAATAAAAGTTAGGTTAAAGAGTACTTAAGAATCTCAAATTCCTTCCATTACTCCCCACAGCAAAGCAAACTATCTTTGTCCACCTCACTGCTGAAGATGAAAAGAATTTCCTCCTCTGCATAGGTGTATGATGAATCACATTAATCAGTTGCTAGAGCCATTCTTTGGTACTACCCCTTTTACTTCCTCTAGTCACTATTTAGAGCACTATAATTAATTCCTTATATGTAATCTCTCTTGTGATACAATGCCTGAGAAAATCACCTTATCAATAAGAAATATTTATTTAGACTCATGATTTTGGATGATTCAGTCCATGGTTGCTTAGCTGTTGCTTTGGTTCTATTGTGACAAGTACATATTGATTGCAAATGTGTATGGAAGAAAAATATTGCTAATTTTATGGCAGCTAGGAAGTAGAGAAAGGCAGGGGGATGAGATCTCCATATCCCCTTTCAAGGGCATGTCCCCCAATGACTTAACTTTCTTCTACTAGGTTCAACCCCCTAAAGATTTCACCACCTCCTAACAGCACCATCAACTGGTGAACAGATCTACGACATAAGTTTTTCAGGAGACATTAGGACCCAAACTATACATGAATATGTTTTCATTCCACAAGAAAACATTACAAAAATGCCATTTTACCTAGTCAATTCATACTGAAAGGACCCTTCCACAACAGTCAATTCGTAGAAAACCTATTAATTGCTCCAAATGACCAATTTCCTAACTGGTCAATTTGCGAAATGGGTTATTGTCTAACTTAATTTGTTCCTTTTAACTATTTTACATTTTTTAAAAAATTATGTAATTATACATTTCATAGAATATATTATATTCATGAGATGAATTCATTTTAAAATACATGTTTGAGAATGTATTCATGAATATATTGTGCAAAATTTTATGTGAATAATATATGGATACAGATTGCATACCTACGAAAATATTTATCTAATATGTTCTTTAAGCATAATTATTTAGACTTGTATTTTTAGGAGAAATCTTTTCAAATGTATCAGTTCTTAATTTCATTTTCAAGATTTCCTATAAATTCTGAAGAGAAATAACCCCATAAAATATCTAACCAGATGTTCATAAAAGATCTTAAACACAACTGCAAACATTCGATAAAATGGAATTTTAAATAAAAAATAGACTTTTTAAAATATAGTTCTAAAACACAGTGTAAAATATAGTTTTACAGCCTCCCATTTTACAGAAGCAACTAGTGATATTTACCTGAGATCAAACATACACAAAAAGCACAAATCCCTTCCTAGGTGAACCCTAGGGAAAGCGATCAGCCTGAAAGTGTCTACTCACCCCTGGAGCACTAATATGTGCTTTCAATTAAATAGGTGAACCTAGTTAGTACAGGGGAAGAACTTGACACCTGAGCAGGAAAAGGGGCTCAGAATAAAATAACCCACAGAAACTTATGATTGGTGAAGAAGTACAGGCATGTCCATGGGTGTATTAAAAAGGAATTTGCCCTAGAGAAGACATGTTTTATTTTGGATCTGGAATGTTCCCCCAAGGCCCAGGTGTTAAAGACTTGTTCCCCAGAGTGGCACTAGTGGGACTTTTGGGAACTTCAAAAAAATCTATATTCTCTTCTTGGGCCATTAGAGTTATGCCTTTGAAGGGGACATGGGATCCAGCCCCTTCCTTTTATTTATTTATTTATTTTTGCTCCCCAGCCATGAGGTAATCAATGTTCCCACACATGCCCATCATGATTTGCTGGCTCACCATAGGCTCGAGTAACAGGACTGCATAGACTTCAATCTCCAAAACTGTGAGCCAAAAGAACACTTTTCCTTCTATCTCTTGATTATCTCAGGAATTCTTTACAGTAATAGAAAGCTGACAAACACGAGGAGGTATATCTATGTAGATCTCAGCACTCGGCAATCCCCAAAGAAAGGAATGAGATACAAAAGGAATGGCTTTCAAATAGATGTTTAACACGTGGGCAATATAAACTTTCATCATCTAGAATACTAACAATGAAATCTAACCTAGTGGTTTTCAAAAATTCAATTAGAATTGAAAATATTCTGGATGCTTATACTGTACTCATATAATTCAAATTAATCAAAAAAGATAACTCAAATTCACAACTGGAATAGAATGGAGAAAACCATATAATGAATTTACAATTATATTTAAAAGACAAAAATCTATATTCTCTTCTGAAGAACAATATCTGCGGTAATCAAAAATGTGATCTTAAAGTAAAAATACTAAAGTAAATTATTGGTTCCCTAGATATACTGAAACTTGCAACTAGTCATGAAATCATCCATTTCTACTCCTATTCATATGAGATATATTTTAATGCAATGGTGGTAATAAATAGAATTCATATCATATGTTTATATAGGAGTGAAAACATTTTCCCCTGAATGTTCACTTTTTCTTATGCTATTTATTGATAAGTACTTAACATTTCTAAAGTTCTAGAAATAATTCCTGAAAATTAGTTTAAGAGCAAATGCAAACTTCTAATTAGAACTCATAGATGGCAAAATGAATCCACAAAAAGGAGGTTCAGAACAATCTCTGTGAAATGAAGCCTGTAAGTTTTGCTTAAACTAGTTCAGACAAGGTTCAGATAAAATCTGAGCTCATGGTCTCTAGCCAAACCAAATAAAAGACCAGAATTTTGATGTTTTCAGAATATTCTTAATAAATTCAACATCTGTTGCTCCATACTCTTCTGACTACAAACTATGAGAGAATAATTAATGGTTTCTTACCCCAAGTGCATTGCCTTTGTGATTGTTCCCATGTTTGCTATTCAGAAACTATCTATAATTAATGCCTTTTGAAAATTAAAATTGTTTCACAGAATCAAAATTTATACCCCCAATTCCTTAATATTCTGGGGGCATAAACATCAGTAATGTTTTCTAAGTTCAAAATACTGAGAAAAAGCATATCTAAAGTACATCTTCTTGGAGTGTAGGTACTTTGCTGTTTTAAAATAAGTCTGGAAATTAACAGGAAGTGGATGACAATCTCACTTTAGCATACTCATAAGAGGGATTATATAAAAGGAATTAATTATAGTGCTTTAAATAGTGACTAGAGGAAGTAAAAGGGGTAGTACCAAAGAATGTCTCTAGCAGCAACAGGCTATTAATCTGCAAACCCACGGATAGACTGTTGGAGACTGGCAGGAAGATCTATATAGAGCTGACCTTGCTGAGAGGAGCAATGGTCTTCCTTTCCTAGTCAGTCCTGGTGACATCAGGGGAAACAGAAAATAGATACCTGACTTATCTCTTCTCCAAGTGTCTTGATGACTCACTCTCCTCATGGACAACAAAGGTAGAGGACCCAGATTACCAGGATGTAATGAAAAAATTCCAGTTACCTCCTTGGAGATTACAGTATGATCAGGGGGAGGGTGGATTTCCAGGTGAAACAAGGAAACTCAGAAGAACTATAATTTTCTGGACTCGGAAAGATACATTACAGCAACTAAATAAGAGCTAAATATTAGTTATGTTATGCAAATTTTCTAATTTAAAACAAAATCACAAAAACAAATACACACACAAAAAAAAAAATCACAAATTTTCAAAAGGCAGTCAAATGCCAGTGATAGCCTAGAACATAAGATAGTTGTCCACTTCCTTCAGTGTGCATGTGTGCATGCATTCATATTTTTCTTCTGAACTTACTCAAATAATGTTAGTAAAAAATCTTTGAATATGTAATAATTTGATACTTATTTAATATGTAATATTTAATAATATAATTTCAATACTGCAGTATTCTTCTGTTAATAACATTCTATTAATGAACATTTCCCAAATAAAATGAAATGTGACATTTTTTTCTAAATAAATGTCCATAGTTGTTTTATATGCATTTTCCAAAAATTTCCTATTATTTTTGTAATAAAATGTTCAGATAAGGGTCTCCTTCCATTTCCATGCAATTTCCCTTCTCTCTCCCTTTCCCTCCCACCTCTCATCCCTGTTTAATGTTAATCTTCTTCTCCTGCTCTTCGACCCTACTCTGTTCTTAGTTACTCTCCTTATATCAAAGAAGACATTTGGCATTTGTTTTTTAGGGATTGGCTAGCTTCACTTAGCATAATCTGCTCTAATGCCAACCATTTCCCTGCAAATTCTATGATTTTGTCATTTTTTAATGCAGAGTAATACTCCATTGTGTATAAATGCCACATTTTTTTTATCCATTCGTCTATTGAAGGGCTTCTGGGTTGGTTCCACAGTCTTGCTATTGTGAATTGTGCTGCTATGAACATCGATGTAGCAGTGTCCCTGTAGCATTCTCTTTTTAGGTCTTTAGGGAATAGACCGAGAAGGGGAATAGCTGGGTCAAATGGTGGCTCCATTCCCAGCTTTCCAAGAAATCTCCATACTGCTTTCCAAATTGGCTGCACCAATTTCCAGTCCCACCAGCAATGTACAAGTGTACCCTTTTCCCCACATCCTCGCCAGCACTTGTTGTTGTTTGACTTCATAATGGCTGCCAATCTTACTGGAGTGAGATGGTATCTTAGGGTGGTTTTGATTTGCATTTCTCTGACAGCTAGAGATGGTGAGCATTTTTCCATGTACTTGCTGATTGATTGTATGTCCTCCTCTGAGAAGTGTCTGTTCAGGTCCTTGGCCCATTTGTTGATTGGGTT
>NW_025999853.1:25609071-25625691 GCF_001458135.2 Marmota marmota marmota
AACTATACTACAGAGCAATAGTAACAAAAACAGCATGGTACTGGTACCAAAACAGACGGGTGGACCAATGGTACAGAATAGAGGACACAGAAACCAATCCACAAAACTACAGCTATCTTATATTTGATAAAGGGGCTAAAAGCATGCAATGGAGGAAGGATAGCATCTTCAACAAATGGTGCTGGGAAAACTGGAAATCCATATGCAACAAAATGAAACTGAATCCCTTTCTCTCGCCATGCACAAAAGTTAATTCAAAATGGATCAAGGAGCTTGATATCAAATCAGAGACACACTGTCTGATAGAAGAAAAAGTTGGCTACGATCTACATTCGGTGGGGTCGGGCTCCAAATTCCTCAATAGGACACCCATAGCACAAAAGTTAATAACTAGAATCAACAAATGGGACTTACTCAAACTAAAAAGTTTTTTCTCAGCAAAAGAAACAATATGAGAGGTAAATAGGGAGCCTACACCCTGGGAACAAATCTTTACTCCTCACACTTCAGATAGAGCCCTAATATCCAGAGTATACAAAGACATGACAGTTCTTAACAGCTGTCTAAACAGGGAAAGTTAAGCTGGTAATTTCTTAAAAGAAAACATCCCTAAATTCTTCCTTTGAGATGTTCAGCCTGCCCTTTGAAATGGAATATGACACCAGAGCAAATTACTAAGAAAGAATTACATGTTCAGAATATACTTGAAAAAAAGTCATATACAATCAGAATTTATCAAGAGCCCATTATCAGATCAACTGAAATTATTTTTTTATGAAGCATAAAGCAATCCAATTTCCACTTTCACCAATGATATGCTCTTCCAAGGCAAGATCAGTGTTGGAAGAATTGTTTCCATGGATGCCTCTATCAATTTATTCACAACACAGCATATGAAGTTTTTTACTTAAATTGTTATGTCAGTCATGTCAGTTCTGTGCTCAAATTCTCAACTAGTTTCCTATTTCACTCTAAGTTAAAGGCTAAATTCTTTATTTATAGATATAAAGCCCAGCTCTTAAAGACCTGGGCTTTATATCTATAAAGATAGAAAATAAATTAGGAGGTATCTATCACTGGGAGGGTAGGGGGATGGCATGTGATAGCTATACCATATTGGGATTCATTTTGGGGTGATAAAATGTTTTAAAATTGATTCAGATAACAGTTTCACAGCTCTGAGTTTTCTCAAATGGTTGAATTAGACATTAAATGAACTCTGTCTTAAACCTTTTCCAACCCTGCCATAGCCTCCCTACTGTACTTCAAACAAGTCAGGAAACTTGGAATTGGATTTTGGTCTAGCCATCTGTCTATGATGCTCTTTCTGATGCTTAAACTTGCTGATGTATAACATTTTAACTTACATATTCAGTGTAAAGAATTTTTTCAAAACTGTTAGGCCAGAATTTCCCAAAGTATTTTCTGTGAAACCCTAAATCAATGAAATCTTTCTTGAGTATATGTTATTTGGTTCCATATATTTGAAAATGCTGTGTATAACTTTACCTCTTTTAAAATTCATTTAATATAAATGTCTGAGGAAGTCTAGAGAATGATCTAATTTACCTTCAATTCTTCTGTAGTTCCGAAACATATAGTTAGACAAAGGGAGGACATTCATTTCTACATTACATTTCATACAATATGTCCTAAAAATTTCACTTTATAAGAAAATTAGATAAAGCCATTTTCATCCCATTATGCAAAAAATTATTGATAATACAACTTTGAAACATGATCAACTACTTTAACTGTCCATCCAGCTTTTTTTTTAGGTAAGTTTAAGGAATGAATTTCATTTAAAACCCTTTGTCTATAAAAGCACAGCTTTTTATTTTTGTTGAAACATTTGTGATGAAAGTGTCTGTGTAATTCTATAAATGAAACAAACTTTCCTACAGAATTCTTGGGATTGTATTGTGTTGCACTATGGATCATTTGTAAAAACTATTTTCTAGGACAGAAAATGAAATTTAATTTTAATTAAAATTATAAATATCTACCTTAAGAGACACTTTAAAGATATATAATTTTACTGAATAAATATATTTATTTAGGTACTAAATATTAGCTTACATTAGGTAATAAAAGAACTATATCCTTACAGTGAAAATTTGAGGTTGTGTCAGAGATTGGATAGAAATTTTATTATGAGATATCAGTTCAATTTAGTTTATACTTCAAAACAAATATCTGAATATGAAGCATACAGAAACAATCTAAAATTTCTATATCTAAGAGTCTTTTATCTTTATTTTTCCTGAATTTAACTACTCTAGCAACTAGTTCTTATCCATATATTTCTACACATTATGCTAGTTTAGAAAATGTAGTCATCATATAGGGACTAAAATATCTAGGGTGGTTGGTAAAGATTTAGAAATATTAATGCATCACATACTACTGTCAACTTTCTTTTCTTATACATCCTCATCCTATGGTCTTTTTTTTCTCCTTTTTAAAAAATTTATTTATTCTAATTTGTTATACATGATAGCAGAATGCATTTCAATTCATAATACACATATGGAGCACAATTTTACATTTCTATAATTTTACAAAAAGTAGAGTCAAACCATTTGTGTCTTTATACATATACCTAGGTCAATGATATTCATTTCGTTCTACCATTTTTCCTACCCCTCTGTCCATTCCCTTCCCCTACCTCCACTTTGCCCTATCCAAAGTTCCTCCATTCCTTCCATGCCCCCCGCCAACCAATTATGGATTAGCATCCATTTAACAGAGAAAACATTTGGCCTTTGGTTTTTTGGGATTGGCTTACTTCACTTAGCATGATACTTTCCAACTCCATCCATTTATATGCAATGTCATAATTTTATTCTCTTTTAATACTGAGTAATATTCCTGTGTTTGTGTGTGTGTGTGTGTATATCACAGTTTCTTTATCAATTCATCTATTAAAGGGCATCCAGGTTGGTTCCACAATTTATCTATTGTGAATTGTGCTGTGATAAACATTGACATGGCTGCATAACTGTAGTATGCTGTTTTCAAGTCCTTTGAGTATAAACCAAGGAGTGGGATAGTTGGGTCAAATGGTGTTCCATTCCATGTTTTACAAGGAATCTCCATACTGCTTTCCATATTGGTTGCACAAATTTGCAGTCCCACCAGCAATGTATGAGTGTGCCTTTCCCCCTACATCCTCACCAACACTTATTGTTGCTTGTATTCTTAAAAACTGCCATTCTGACTGGAGTGAGATGAAAAATCTTAGTTTTGATTTGCATTTCTCCAATTGCTAGAGATGTTGAACATTTTTTCATATATTTGTTAATTGATTGTATATTATCTTTTGAGAAGTGTCTGTCTCAGTTCCTTAGCCCATTTATAAATTGGTTTATTTGCTATTTTGGTGTTTTTTGAGTTCTTTATATATCCTGGATATTAGTGCTCTATCTGATGTGCATGTGGTAAAACTTTGTTCCCATTCTGTAGGCTCTCTCTTCACCTCACTGATTGTTTCTTTTACTGAGAAGAAGCTTTTCAGTTTGAATCCATCCCATTTATTGATTCTTGATTTTACTTCTTGTGCAATAGTCTTGTTAAGGAAGTTGGGGCCTAATCCAACATGATGAAGATTTGGGCCTGTTTTTCTTCTATTAGGCCAGGGATGCTGGTCTAATGTCTAGGTCCTTGATCCACTTTGAATTGAGTCTTGTGCATGGTGAGAAGTAGGGGCTTAATTTCATTTTGTTACATATGGATTTCCAGTTTTCCCAGCACCATTTGTTGAAGAGGCTATCCTTTCTCCAATATGTCTTTGGCACCTTTGTCTAATAGGAGATAATTGTATTTATGTGGGTTTGTCTCAGTGTCCTCTATACTCTACCATTGTTCTACAAGTCTATTTTAGTGCCAATACCATGCTGTTTTTGTTACTGTTGCTCTGTAGTATAGTTTAAGGTGTGGAATAGTAATGCCACCTGCTTCATTCTTCTTGCTAAGGATTACTTTGGCTATTCTGGGCCTCTTATTTTTCCAGATGGATTTTATGACTGCTTTTTCTATTTCTATGAGGAATGTCATTGAGATTTAGATTGGAATTGCTTTAAATATATATATTGCTTTAGCTAGTATGGTTATTTTGACAACATTAATTCTGTCTATCCAAGAATAAGTGAGATATTTCCATTTTCTAAAGTCTTCCTTAATTTATTTCTTTAGCGTTCTGTAATTTTCATTGTAGAGGTCTTTTATCTCTTTCATTAAGTTGATTCCCAAGTATTTTTTTTGTAGCCATTGTAAATGGGGTAGTTTTTCTAGTTTCTCTTTCACAGGATTTGTTACTGATACACATAAATGCATTTGATTTATGGGTGCTGATTTTATATTCTGCTACTTTGCTGAATTCATTTATTAGTTTTAGAAGTTTTCTGGTGGAATTTTTTTGGATCCTCTAAATACAGAATCATGTTGTTGGCAAATAGTGATAGTTTGAGTTCTTCTTTTCCTATTTGTGTCCATTTAATTTCCTTCATCTCTCTAATGGCTCTGGCTAGACTTTCAAGGACTATGTTTAATACAAGTGGTGAAAGAGGGCATCCCTGTCTTGTTCCAATTTTTAGAGGGAAGGTTTTCAAACTTTCTCCATTTAGAATCATGTTGGCCTTGGGGTTAGCATAGTTAGCTTTTGTGATGTTGAGATATGTTCCTGTTATCCCTAGTTTTTCTAGTGCTTTAAGCATGAAGGGGTGCTATATTTTGTCCAGTGCTTTTTCTGTGTCTATTGAGATGATAATATGATTCTTATCTTTAAGTCTATTGATGTGATGAATTACACTTATTGATTTCCATATTTGAACCAACCTTGCATCCCTGAGATGAACCCTACTTGATTGTGGTACATAATCTTTTAAATATGTTTTTGTATTTGGTTTTTCAGAATTTTATTGAGAATTTTTGCATCTATGTGTATTAGAGATATTGTCTGAAGTTTTCTTTCTTTGATGTATTTTTGTCTGGTTTTTGAATCAGGGTGATACTGGCCTCATAGAATAAGCTTGGAAGTGTTCCTCCTTTTTTCTATTTCATACAATAATTTGAAGAGTACATATATTAGTTCTTTTTTGAAGGTCTTGTAGAACTCAGCTGTGAATCCATCTGGTCCTTGGCTTTTCTTGGTTGGTAGACTTTTGAAGGCATCTTCTTCACATTTCACATTGCTTGAAATTAGTCTGTTTAACTTATGTATATCATCCTTATTCAGTTTGGGTAAATCATATGACTCTAGAAATTTGTCAATCTTGTCAATATTTTCTATTTTATTGGAGTACAACTTTAATAATAATTAAATAATTTTAAATTATCTTCTGTATTTCCATAGTGTTTGTTGTGATATTTTCTTTTTCATCACGTATGTTAGTAATTTGAGTTTTCTTTCTTTCTCTTCATTACCATGGTTAAGGGTCTGTCAATTTAATTTATTTTTTCAAAGAAACTTTTTGTTCTATCAATTTTTTCAATTGTTTATTTTGTTCCAGTTTCTTTGATTTCAGCTCTGATTTTAATTATTTCCTATCTTCTAGGGCTCTTGGTGTTGATTTGTTTTTCTTTTTCTAGGGCTTTGAGATATAATGTTAAGTCATTTATTTGTTGACTTTTTCTTCATTTTATGAATGAACTCCATGTAATGAACTTTCCTCTAACAACTGCTTTCATAGTGTCCCAGAGATTTTGATATGTTGTATCAGTGTTCTCATTTACATATAAGAATTTTTAATCTATTATCTGTTATCTTCTGCAATCCTGTTTTCATTCAATAGTATATTATTTAGTCACCAGGTGTTGGAGTAGATTTTATTTCTTATTTTATTATTGATTTATAATTTCATTTCACTATAAACTGATAGAATGCAGGGTAGTATCTCCACTTTTTTTGTACTTGCTAAGAATTGCTTTGTGGCCTAATATGTGGTCTATTTTAGAGAAGGATCCATGTGCTGCTGAGAAGAAAGCATATTCACTTGTTGATGGCTGAAATATTCTATATAAGTCCATTAAGTCTAAGTTATTAATTGTATTATTGAGTTCTATAGTTTCTTTGTTAATCTTTTGTTTGGAAGATCTATCCAGTGGTGAAAGAGGTGTGTTAATATCACCCTGTATTATTGTTTTGTTGTCTATTAGACTCTTGAATTTGAGAAGAGTTTGTTTAATGAATATAGATGCTCCATTGCTGGGGCATATAATTTGTCTTGTTGATGTATTGTACCCTTAAGCAGTATGAAATATCATTCTTTATCCCTTTTGATTAACTATGGCTTTAAGTCTACTTAATTTAATATGAATATTGAAACCCCACTTGCTTATGCAGTCCATATGAGTGGTATGGTTTTTTCCCAATCATTCACTTTCAGTCAGTGGATGTCTTTTCCTATGAGATGAGTCTCTTCAAGGCAGCATATTTTGGGATCTTTTTCAATCCAATCTTCCAATCTATTTGTTTTGATTAGTGAGTTTAGGCCACAAACATTCAGGGGCATTATTGAGACATGATTTGTATTCCCAGTTATTTAAGTTTATTTTTGTTTTTTTAAGTTGACTTGGTTATCACTTTGATAGGTTTTAACTTTAGTGTAATAGCTCCCTTTGCTGATTTTCATTGTTGTTTTTCATTTCCTCCTCATGGAGTATTGGTATTAGTTCTTCTTTGAAGTTCTTGTAGAACTCAGATGTTCTGTAGTGCAGGTTATCTAGTTGTAATTCTTTTAACTTTTATTTATCATGGAAGGTTTTTATTTTGTCATCAAATCTAAAGCTTAGTTTTGCTAGATATAAGATTCTTGGTTGGCATCCATTTTCTTTGAGAGCTTTGTATATTTTTTTCAGGAACTTTAAGCTTTCAGGGTCTGGGTTGAAAAATCTGCAGATATTCTAATTGATTTTCCCCTATATATAATCTCATTCCTTTCTTTTGTGGCTTTTAAAATTCTCTCCTTATTCTGTATGCTAGGCATTTTCATTATAATGTACCTTGGTTTAGATGTGTTGTGATTTTGTACATTTAGTGTCCTGTAAGCCTCTCATATTTGATTTTCCATTTCATTCTTCATGTTTGGAAAACTTTCTGATAATATTTCATTGAATAGACTCTTCATTCCATTGGTTTGTAACTCTATGCCTTCCTCTATCCAAATAATTCATAAATTTGGTCTTTTCATATTATCCCATAATTTTTAGATGTTCTGCTCATGATTTCTTACCATCTTCCCTGTATGGTCAACTTATTTTCAAGATTATATATTATGTCTTCATTGTCTGAGGTTCTCTCTTCCCAGTGATCTAATCTGTTGGTGATGTTTTCTATTTAGTTTTTAATTTGGTTTATTGTTTCCTTCAGTTCAAGGATTTCTGTTTTTTCACCCCTGAATCTCTAGCTCTTTATTGATATAATGTTTTGCTGCCTGTATTTGCTTATGTAACTCCTTATCAAAATGATCTTTTGCTGCCCGTATTTGCTGTCTTACATAAGTCATCCTTTAATTCACAGAACATTTTAACTATGTACATCCTGAATACCTTCTCTGTCATTTCTTCTGCTGTGCTGGCCATGGATTCTAATAATATAGTATCTTGATTTGTTTGGGGCGCTTTCTTCCCGTGTTTTTTTATGTTGTTCATGTGTCTTCCCTTCTAGCACTGCAGATCTGATGAGTTACAGTTTTTACCCTATAGTCTGATAGTGTCCCTGAAAGGCTTTAATATCTCTCTTTAAAGGAGAAATCAATATTAACAAATCCCAATACAAACAATATAACCTTAAACAAAATAGCTCCTATTAAGACATTTATGGTTTTGTTACACTATACAGAAATGGTGAGCTCAGTTGTTATCCATAATATAAACAGTAAGTTTGCAAAAGGATCTACAGCTTCTGATGGTGGACAAAGGGAGAACTGGGGATGGAGTGTAGGATGAGATGTTAAGGAGGAAGGAGGTGAGTATAAAGAGTTATTATATCTTAGGAAGCATGAAAGAGGAATCAAAGAATTTGACTAGTAGCAGGATAAAAGGGAGAAAGTGATTTGGGGGAGACAAGTAAGTGGAAAGACAATAGAGTGAGTACAAAAACTAAACAAGAAAAATGTAAAAATAGGAGATAAAAGAATATACAACACAATAGTAATTTACTATTTAGACATACCAGCCCTCTTGGTTTCACAAATGTTGGGGATGTGAGAGAGTGGGAGGAGAGGAGAGAGAGAGAGAGAGAGAGAGAGAGAGAAGACAAAAGAAAAATTTTGAAGGAAAATTCAAGGATTGTTTTATTAGAGTTTAGTAGCTTTCCTGCTTCCCTTCTCAACAAATAAGTGAGGTTGTCTGTTGCTTGCTGGTATCTCCATCCTCAGGATGGTGAAGGTTATTAGGATGGGAGGGTTGGTTTGGGGGCAGAACTATTGAATGTGGGATAGAGCACTTGCCAGTCGTCCTTTGGAGACTGAACACCAAGGATCTCCTTTGGGGCACACTTGTGTGATGTGGGCACCTAGTCTTATCTCCTTATATTGCCTGTGGACCTCACAATTCCTTGTCTCCACTTCAGCCTCTAAATTGTATCTCACTCACCACCTCCCTTTCTACTTTCCAATCAGGAACCTCTGTCTCTGAAGATCTTCCCATTCAGGAACCTCTGTCTCTGGAGGTCTTGTGGGCTGCTCTCTGGGTCCTGTATACCTGCCACAGAGAGGTGAGCTATGGACCAGCCCTGAGCTGTAAGCACTGCGCTGGGTTAGTGGCTGTGGGAGAGAGGGGGCAGTTGGGGGACTATAGGTACCTTGTTATTGCTTCTAGGCCCCAGCCAGTATCCCAAGCTGGGATTTGCCCCAATGAAAGATGGTGATGGTTGTAGCAAGGATAACCCAAGTTGGTGAAAAAAGTGTCCCAAGATGGAGGCGGCTGCTGTTTAGAGATGAGGTGTTGGGTCAGGCCAGGCGGTAGCATTGGGCAGCATGTACCAAGATGCAACCCTGTGGCATGCAGTGTTATGGCTGGCAGTTGTCTCAAGACCATGTCCAGTGTTCCTAAGTGCAGGCAATTATGGCAGAGATTTTGGTGTCCCAAGATGGAGGTGATCAGAGCCCCACATTGGTAGACGGAGGGCCACATGGAAGCAGAAGCTGGGGGTCCTGCATGGTAGCAGGTTTTGGGGGTCCTTTCATAACTCACAGAGAAATAGTATTCCCATTGCTTGAATCCCAGGTCATGGAGGAACAAGGAATGCAGTCTCCCTGTAGCCCACCATCTTGGATCCTTCTCTATTGTCTTCTTAATCTTACTCCTTCTTAGTTAGATTTCTACCTTTTTTTTGTGAATTTGAAATTGTATATATTCTTCCAAGTATACATTTTCTCAATATATTCTCTTCAATTAAAAATATTTAGTCATAAAATATATTATAGTTAAATCTAGGCATTTTCCAGATTGCTTCTGATTCTTACTAAAATATAAAAATGGGCAGGAAAAACAAATTTTTGCAAATCAGAAATGATTTGGGTATCAGCTTTTAATATTTTTTTTTAAATTGCAGAATATCAATTTGTAAATATTAAACTAAGGAGCACCCCAATTGTCATTTAATATTATTTCTTCTAGGAATTTAATAGAACCTAAAAATCATAAAGACCTACTAAGTTCTGCCATTGAGAAACTTGGAAAATAGTGAAAATCTACGTAATTTTAGATTTTTCTCCTAGCATAAAATGAGTGCTACAAAATTGCTACTTTTATGAGAATTGAAGGAAACAGCCTATGCTAACAATCTACCCCAAACTTCTGGATTCAAATGACAATCTTGTTTTTGTTGTTCTCCCTAATTCTGTGAATCAGTGATTTGGGCTGAGTTTCACTGAGGCTTTATCCTCTGGGCTGGGCTTGTCTAGGTGCCTACAGACAGCTGATAGACCACTTGGGTCTTTGTGTATCTAGGATGGCTTCACTCACATTATCTAGTGCTTTGCAAGGTATTTGTCAAATTCTCTTCCATGTTGTCTCTCTAGACAATTTAAATCGATTACAAATCATAGCAGTATTCCAAGAGGAAGACAGGAGTAAACTACAAGTCTTTTTGAGCCCAAAGCTGAAAATATGCATAAGTTATGTACATCATATTCTTTTGGTTAAAGCAAGTTCTTTTCAGCAAGACCAGACTCAAAGGGAAGGGAAAAGACTCCATCCCTTTCTGGGGAATATTGAAATACTGAAATGTCGAAATATTTAGGTGTTTTTTTACATCTGACAAAGGTACATCATTAAACTAGCTTTCCACCCTCCAATCCTATTGGCTGTAGCCATCTGACTGAAATCTAATTTATGAAATGGTATTGGGTGTCTTCAGACTTAGCCAATTAAATCTCACGTGGGTACTATCCATATTTTCTCCAGTTCACTTGGATTTCATGGCCTAGGGCATAAAAACCAGATAATGAAGAACAAACTTTACTCAGCCTGAATCTTTGAATGACTGTGTAAGACAGAGCCTCTCCATCTACTCTCTTCTTTTCTGCCCTCCTAAAATAAGCCTACACTGCATGTGAATACAATATAAGCTTACTTTATATTATGTTATTTACTAATATGTTTTTAATAGCTTAATTTATGTAATCAAATCTGTAAATTTACTTGTTTTCTGTATATTTGTCATTTGTATTATGACCATTTGAATATTAGAATTGCTTTTCTTGAAAGGTATTTTTATTGATTCATTTTAATTACACATGACAATAGAGTTCATTTTTTTATAACTGTACAAGCATGGACTATTTTATTCTAGTTAGGGCCCAATTTTGTGGATGTACATGTTGGTGGGATTCGCTATGTTTGTATTCATCTAAATTCACAGGAAAATTATTTTGAATTCATTCCACTATCTTTTCTTTTCCTGTTCCCCTTTCCTTCCCTTCCTTCTCCTTTGTCTAATCTACTGAATATCTATTCTTCCCCTCTCCCCCTTATTGTGGGTTAGCTTCCATGTATCAGTAAAAACATTAGACTTTTGTTTTTTTTTTTGGTATTTTTCAGAGCAAGAAGTTCTTTGTTAAATAGAAACTTCTACATTTTAACTAAGCATAATTTCTTTGGATAAACTTGAAATCTGTTAAAATTAATGCAGATATGAGAAACAGCTGCAATATTTTCAAATAAGCTACATGGTATTTAAAGCATTTGTAGAGTAACTCCTTAAGTTTAGAATTTATTCATGTATGAATCCATCTAATCTGTAGCAGAATCAAGGGATGCTGAAAAATCCTATATGACGTGCATTATGTTTTAATCAAGAAATTCAGAAATAACCATTTCAGGAAAAGACTAATAAAAAGTTGAGTGAAATTGAATCCTTATAGTATATAAAACTGATTTCTTGCAGAAACTTTTAGTAATCTTTAGAAGAATTCAGATTACCTGGAATTACTATTCCAAAAAGAAAATTTCCCAACACTCTAAGCAATTACATTTTCAGCATTGAAGATTTTTGGAAGGACTATTCCAAAAATACTCCCTAGTATTTTTTTCATGTGTACTGCATTATACATAATCATATAGAATAGTGTTAATTAATATATCTACAGATTTTACTTTTTAAAGTAGTGCATGGATATGTTAAAATCTATATAGCACAAAGGATAAACTAAAACTCAGATGCCTTTCTTCTGTATTCCAAAACCATGCATTTCCTCCATTGCTGAAAGGTAACAACTATTCATGAGTTATTTATCCTATAGAAACTTTTTCTTAGACTTGTCTTTCATATTACTTTCCTCTCCGAAAAGAACGTTTTAGTTAATATATCTTAGAAATATTTCTACTTAAAATATGTATATATCTTTCTTTTGTACATTTTTCTTATTTTGGTTGGATTTGTTGACTCTGTATACAAAATATGTAGAAGTTATCACATTTACACATTCCTGTCATTTCCCTTCACCAGCAAGTTTTTATAGTCAGTCTTGTTTATGTTATTATTTTTTGTATTGTCAGTATTTAAGACCATCTGTTGTATGCATAACTTCCCAGAAATGTTTATAACTTTAAATTTAGATACATTTCATGCTTATTCATAATTTTTAGTGTCTTCAAAACTGAATCACTGTTGCTATCACTATCATCATTATTTTGATGCAGTTTTAATTGACTAGATTTCAGCCACAAAGTTTTATTAATTTAAGTTTGAATTGATATAATTAGGCTGGGAATAAAATTTAGTTATATCATCTCTCTTGAACTCATATAGGTCTAACAAATTTATTTTGTACTGCTGATTAATGAACTATATGCAAAAGATTTGAAGTCGAATTGATGTTTTGTTGTTTTCACTAGTAAGTGAATGGTGTTTTATACTTGGAAATCATAGAATGAAATGAAAAAATTAAGAAAAAAGTGATGTCTTGTAGTTGATGATCCTGCATGAGATTTCTTGGAGCTGGCTTTGTATATTCAATATAAAGATGCAGGTTGCAGAAATACCATAATACACTTATCTCATTTCAAATACCTGTGTCACTTCCATGTAAACCAACTTGCAGTGCTTTAATTGCAACAAGGATTGCTGGAGTCTCTGTTAGAGGGGTGTCTCAAGCTACCAGACTCATTTTGCCTGTTTGGATAGCCAGAAGACCTGGGAATTTATATCCCCACCTGGTCTGGAAGCAGCTTTTAAACAAGGACTGATGCATGCAAGGCATAAATGTTATAGGTCTCTTGCCTCTGCTGGGACAGCTCTCACTCATGAGCCACGCTGTCTCCAGAGCAGTCCTGGGGGAGTAGACTCATGGTTTCTTGAGGTTTCTTTACCATTGTTTGGCTTCCTTCCATTTCTGTTCCCATTTCTCCACTCCCCTGCTGTTTTTACCTGGGAAAATTTCCTAATCCCTTTCGCACATTCTTCATCTTGGAATGTGCTTCTGATGTATTCCTTTATTTCAGAAAAGTTTTCTCTTTTTATATTAGAGTACCTTTTAATTAATTAATTAAATTTCATTCTAAGAAATATCAATTATGCTTATAATTTTTTTCTTAATTATCCATCATCATTTCTTAAATGTTGGTCTTTTCCATTTTATTTTCCATTTTGGTTTACATAATTTCTTTAAGCTTATAATACATATTCTGATTTTCATTAAATACCTATTTTAAATTTTATTTTGTCTACTTTAATTTTTAATTCTAAAACAACTTCATTATTATAGTCCATTTATTTTTTAATCTCACCCAAATTACTTTCCATACTACTTTTCATTGGGGGGGTGGGGTGGGACAGGGTCCTTTCTTTCTGTTTCTTCCTCTTTTTAAAATTTATTCTCATTTTATTTGTTCCCTACCTCTTCTTCCTTATTGACATTCTCAGAGCTTATATTCTCTCCATTTCTTTCAAAGTGGGTAATATATTTTTATGTAGTGTTCTTTCCTTCCTAAAGTACTTGATGTTGAATATGGTCATGTGCTTTCTATTTATTGGCTTTTTTCTCCTTTCTAAACATTAGTTTTAAGAGATTCCTACTTATTTAAAAATATCCAGGGTGAATAGATGAATATTTTAGGTGGATTACAAAATAACGTATTGGTAAATGCTATACATGAAATATTTTACTTGATTTTGTGTGTGTGTGTGTGTGTGTGTGTGTGTATATATATATATATATATATATATATATATATNGTGTATATATATATATATATATATATATATATATATATTATGTCATATAAATCTACTGTTTCCAAATTTATAGATGAGAAAATTAATGTTAATGAGATTTTATATATATTGATGTTGAAATTGATTTTCTGTGTATTAGTCATTTTTGTAGATTTATTTTATATTTTTATAAGTTAGATGTTGTGTATTGTACTCATGATCAAACATTACTGTTGACTAAACACAAAATTACTATATTATAAATAAATTATAAAATCTGAAGAGGTCTGAGAGTTTTCCAGGACTGAAAATTGTTTTAAAAATCACCTCATGCATTAATGTTTCAGAAAGGATTGTTTGGTTCACATCCAAAAAGAAAGAAAGAAAAAAAAAACCTTGGCATATTCATTGATATTTCTATTTTTCACAATACTACTTAGCATGTTATAGCACACATAAGAAAAACTGAATATTTTTATTTAGTGTATGTGACATAATTTCATACCAAAAACACCTTGCCAAGCTACCGTGATGCAGAACCCAAAAACTATAAAGTAATTTTTCCTACTGTTTTACAATAAAAAAAATATATTTTATTTATGGCATGTCTGACAGTACAATCATAAAGTCAATAAGCAATGTTTATAAAAAGAGAAAAAAATATAGAGAACAAAGGGAAGAGGAAAAGAAGGAAGAATAGAAGGAGAAGGGAAGAGAGGAAGAAGGATGGAAGGGCAGAAGAAAGGAAGGAAGGATGGAAGGATAAAAGGAGAGAGGAAAAGGAAGAAAAAAGAAACAAGCAGAAAAGAAAGAGAGGAAGGAAGGAAGAAAAGTGTGAGGGAGAGAAGGAAGGAGGGAAAGGGAAAGAAAGAGGGAGAGGAATGCCGCTCACTTCTTCCAGGAACACAGGAGAATTGCTCTTGCTCCCCATTTGGAAGCTGCTTGTGGCAATATGGTTTACTTTGGCTAATAAATGTGAATTAAAGTGATGTGCATCACTTCTTAACTTCTCCTGACATACATTGGCATGCAGTAGCAATTGAATAAGATTTGTAATTCTTGGTTCTCTGCCTTGTGCACTGCAAACAATAGGAATATTGTTTTATCTTCTCTTTCAGTAAATCCATATTAACTTGATTTTTGTTTTCTTTGTAAAGCTCACATTTCTAGCTGGATAGTTTTGGGAGTTATTTTCCCCCAATGAAATTTATTAATTAATGCCACCATCATAAAGATTGTTAGGAATTAGACAAATTTTGTAGAAATGGTGTGTTGCATTGTTTGGTGTTTTCAACTGATTGTTGAGTTTTACACTTAGGGTGTACTCCAAGAGGGAAGCTTAAACTGTTCCAGGAGGGATGAGAAAATAATATTTGAGCCTGCACTGTTTTTGTAGTAGAAAACAAGGGTTTTTGTACAGATAACTCTTTTCCTATAGCTGAAAAGTAAATTTGTTGGCACTACTTAACCATGCCAGTCAGAATAATGATTTAGGAGAAATAAAATGAAAAATATAAACCATGCAATTTCTTTTCAAACACTGTTTCCTCCAACTGCAGTGCAATAATTAACTCCAAAAGATTCATTTCACAGTCTTTGTAGAGCTGCCTTACATCATTGACCGTGTCCTGCCAATCTCATTTATTATCTTAGGCATCTTAAAATTTTGATATCCAGTCTTGCAAGAACTACTGTACTTATCAGTTGGAGGACATAGTTGAAAATGCAAAATCTCCCCAGGTACAGTGGTGCACACCTGTAATCCCAGTGGCTCAGGAGGCTGAGGCAGGAGGATTGCAAGTTCAAAGCCAGCCTCAGCAAAAGTGAGGTACTGAGCAACTCAATGAGACCCTGTCTCTAAATAAAGTACAAAATAGGTAGCAGAATGAAATTCAACTCCTTTCTCTTACCCTTCACAAAACTCAACTCAAATTGGATCAAGGACCCAGGCATTAGACCAGAGACCCTGCACCTACTAAAAGAAAATGTACGCCCAACACTCCATCATGTTCACTTAGGAAGTTATTTCCTCAACAAGACTCCTAAAGTGAAAGAAATAAAATCAAGAATCAATAAATGGGATGGTATCAAACTGAAAAACTTCTTCACAGCAATGGAAACAATCAAAAGTATAAAGAAAGAGCCTGTAGAATGGTAATAGATCTTTGCTACCTTCATCTCACATGAATCTCCAGTATATATAAAGAATTTTCAAAAAACTTAGACTGGAATTTTTGGTATCTCCTGGTTTGCAGACTTTCAGATTAAGACTGAATTATATTACATCGTCTTGGGTCTTTAGCTTGGAGACTGCAGTTTATGAGAATTCTTGGCCTCAAGGGCTGTATAAATTGATTCCTCATAATAACTATTTCTCATGAATATATAGACCAACAGACAGATAGATCTATATATCTAATGCTTCTGTTTCTCTGGAGAACCTGAATGCATGTGTGCATACACATACATATATTCATACATCCACACACATGCACACACATACACACACTTACACACACATGCACACCTTGGCAGGCTGCTAAATGACATCACCTAGATACAAAGACCCATGTCTGATTTTTCTTTTGGAATTCCCTTGACTTCTCTTCTTGTGGGTAGTGGCCTCTGCTATGGTCAAAGGCTTGATCTCCAGGGGTTATATTGTGAAATGGTGGACAATCATTCTTAACATTGCTACCAGGTGATGTTATGGTTTAGATATGAGATATTCCCCAAAAGCTCATGTGAGACAATGTAAGAAATTTTAGAAATGAGATGACTGAGTTATGAAAGCCTTAACCTTATCAGTGCACTAACCAACCTGAATGGATTAACTGTGGGCAGGTAGGATGTGAGTCATTAGGAGTGCCCTTGTAGTATGTTTTTGTCCTAGTGAGCTGAGCTTAGTCTCTCTCTCTCTCTCTCTCTCGCTCTCTCTCTCTCTCTCTCTCTCTCTCCTT
>NW_025999853.1:25627548-25671131 GCF_001458135.2 Marmota marmota marmota
CTCTCTCTCTCTCTCTCTCTCTCTCTCTCTCTCTCTCTCTCTCTCTCTCTCTCCTTTCTGATTATCATATCCTGAAGTGCTTTCCTTCTTCATACCTTTCTGCCACGAAGTTCTGCCTCACCTTGAGCCCAGGGCAACAGAATCCGCCATCAATGGACTGAGACTTCTGAAACCTTGAGACCCAAATAAACTTTTTCTCCTCTAAAACTGTTCTTGTCAGGACTTTTGGACATAGCAGCAAAAAGGCTTACTAAGACAGGTGACTTTACCAGAGTTCCTACAAACTGTTTCACACAGTCTTGGGCTACAACCTCTAGAATTGTGAGCTACATACACCTTTCTCTTGGGCATTTTGGTGTGAGGAATCTCATGCTGTGAGGAACCCATCCGCCTTTCCCCATGGAAACCTGTAAACATGTGGCCTAAATAAAACTCACAGTATACTCCTATCAGTGTGCGGTAATATTTTCCTTTGATTAGCACAAGAATTCCTCAAATTCAGTGTAAAAGTAGAATATAGGGTTTTTGTTTGTTTGTTTGTTCATTTGTTTGTTTTGGTGGTGTTGGGGATCGAACCCAGGGCCTTGTGCATGTGAGGCAAGCACTAAATGGTAAGGTTACCAGTTATCTTTGCTTAGGAGCTACTTTGAATTCCATACTTACTTCGTAGTGAATATTGTCTGATTTTTACTATATTATAATTGAATGCCATTTTCTCATCTTAAAGTCAATTTATTCTAAAATGTATAATTTATATCACACAATCACCTAGAATTTATTGCAAAGATGTCTGATCCTCATCTTAATTCACTATATATTGATTGGATAAACATTTGTCATTTGACATTGACTTGAATTCCATATTTTTTCAAACTTTGAACAAGAAAGTTAGCTTCTGTAGGATTATTACCTACAGACTGTGTGAAACATAAAATAAGAAAGATGAACTCTGACTTAGACACTTTTAGTGTAGATCAAAACAAGCTAATGCACATTTAAGTAGTATATTACTATATGGCATATATTTTGTTAGTGTTTAAATTGGCCTTACTTTTAAGCCATTATTTTATGTCTTCTACTCTAAGTTATCAATAATGTAAATGAGAAAGTTGTCTAGATTTTAATTTCAGTAATATAAGAGGATCTACCTTTAATACTGGATAATGAAAAATAATAATAAACTTCAGGATATATTAATTTTTTTCTAGTTTTTAATTTGTTCTAATTATTTTTTATTGTTCTGGAAAAACATAACAATTAGCTGTAGGTGATAGAGACAAAAAAAGGCTTACACAAAATAAAAATAGAAGACTCAAAGTGTTGAGATAAAAGGAGTACTACAAAAAAAGAATCAAAACTTCATCATATTATAACTTCCATGACATATTGCTAAATTAGAAAGAGAAATAAGTCAAAAAATAAATAGCATAAAAAATTTATATAAAAAAGAACTGAAGAAAATGCATAATATTAACTTTTTTTTCCATTTGATTCTAGAGGTTAAAATTCTGGCTTGAGTTCCCTTAATTAAAAAGAAGGAAATTAATTTAAAGCTTATTAAATTTTTCATATACTAAGTAAACAAATAGCACAGCATCAATGAATATATTTAGAAACACGGACACATGGATTCAGATACTAGCATGCTCTCTCTTACCCCATTACTTTCCTCTCTCTGCTTCTATCTGCATATCACTTTCATCCTTTTCTACTTCAAATTACCTGCCAGTTCATAGTTCACATTGTGGCTACCAACAAATTTTATATGACATATATTCCAGAGTTGGGTAAGTCCTTATTTTTCTAAATCCGTTCTAAAATGTACTGGCAGTGAGGTCAGGGTAGGATAGATGTTAGTATGCAGAGAGCCCTGGGTTCACTCCCCAGTACCAGAAAAAAAATTAAAAAATACTAATGAAGAATACTGAAAGTCTCAACTAAGTGTTTGCCTAAAGATCATAAGCTGAGTGTGAGAAGGTAGATGAGGCAGTATAGACAGGGGCACTGACACATCATTCTTTAATTTTAGGGTGATTCGAAAAAAGTATGAATCATGATTTGATGGTTTTTCTACAGATATATACAGCTGAGGCATACTAGAGGGAGAAAGGTAGTCAGGGAAATTGTAACAGACAGGACATTTACTTTTATTTAGGATCCTTATTAAATTAAGATATTACATATATTATTTGAGGGAGTCACATAGCTTCTCATAAATTATTTTGTGATTGTCTCAAAAGTTAATAACATGCTAGACTCAGGCTGCTTTAATTGACATAGAGCCTCCAGCATAATGGAAAGTAATCCATTTTAGATTAGTTAGATGATTTTTAGTTAGATGATACTTGAATGTCACTTTAAGTGCATGTAATCAAACATTGTAAATTTATTGGAAGTGTATCAACAAAGATGAAGTAAAACATCATGAGAAAAAGAAGTTTCCCATTAGAGGAAGCCAAAGTAAAGGCCATTCATTAAGCTGCTGTAGATGATATTTGTGTATCAGAAAGAGACCTATTAAATCAAATCAATATCTATCAAACTCACAGCTGAGCTGAAATAGCCTCAATAATACCAGCTGTGCTTTTGTCTTTTTATTCACATTCAATATAACAGTAGATCAAATTTGCTTTAAAGCAAACTTTTAAAAGTTTGAAAATTACATCATCTAAGATTCCAAGTTCTTTTTTACTCTCAGATTTAGTTAACATCCCTTTGTGGCAACCATGGCTATAAACCACCTGACTCAGTGCTGAGGAAAAACTAATATGAATAATAATTTAATTTACTGTCACTTTTACCTCATTATGTTCTATGGGTTTATGTTATTATGTTATGGGTTTGACTTAGTACTGTTATAAGTTGTTTCTTTTTTAAAATATATTATGAGTCTTTGAAGTAATATAACATATTTGTATAGTATGCATAATGAAATATTTCGTTGTATAATTTACCTTCTTTTATTATGGTGGTTTCTTGAAATTGATAACATCCCAATGTCTGATAAGTATAACTTTAAATAAAGTAATGCAAGGTAAAAAGTGTGTTTTATCAGTTTCATTTTGCAAAACAAAAAACAAATAAAACATAATATGTATAAAATATAGCAATTTTCTAAAGCAAAGTGCATCTCTAAATGGGAAATTATAAAGGTATTCTCAAAGTTTGTGGCACATTATTTTATATTAAGCACAAAGATAAAATGAAATTTTGCCTACATCTAAGTATCACATATTATTTCACTGTGGGTTATCTTGTAATTTACACTTAGATAATATCGTTTTATCTTAAAAAGAAGTAGGAAAACAAAATTAGAGTATTATTATTCAGCAAAGCCCTTCCTTATTTTTATTGTGGTATAGATTATTTCGGGCTATAGATTATAGGTAATTTTTGGAGAAGTAATCTGAAAACATACACAAATACAATAGAATATGTTACAATTAATAGTAAGTTAAACTCACTAAATTTTGTCAAAACTATTTTCTTGTCACTGAATGGAAATGATGGAATAAATTGTTTTTAAAAATGTATCACCAACTTCCAAGATGTCACCTTTGTCTTTGACTCACATAAGTCAGGTAAACATTTCCATTCCCAGAATTTATTTAAAGTTTTTTCCTGCAAATAATAAATCTTTAGAAAGAATTCTCTTCTCACTCAGTTTTGTTTCAAGAAAAATGAACAAGAACATTATAAAAAACAAAGTTATAAGTTAATAACCTTGATGAATATTGATGCAAATTACTCAAAATTTATCAGTAAACCAAACTCAATAGTTTATTAAAAAGATGATTCATTATGACCAAATGAGATACAAAAAACTAGAAGGAAGCAATTTGAATATTTTCATCATATGGACAAGATTAATATTCGAGGAGACATGTTTAACTTGATTCATTACAAAATGGGTAAATGTATTGAAATATCACAAGGTACCCATAAATATGTATACTTTTTATTTGTATTATACAAAAAAATTAAAATTAAAAATTATTTTTAAGAGGGCTCTGTATGAATCTGTATTCTGTGTTCAGTATTACATGTTTATAAATGCCAGCAGCAATAAAAGATTATGAAAATAGCATGTTATTTTGTTTTCATTGACAATGTTAGAAACATTAAAATATTGATTTAACTACTTAAGTGAAGAACAAACATCACAACAACAAAAATTTGACAATAGAATACAAAAGAATATGAGCTTGCCTGAAGACAGTTTGTGAAGATAATCTGGAAATTTAAATAAAAGAAAAGAAACACTAAAAACTACAAAAATGAAAGAATTGATCTTGTAAATGGTTGCTTCTTCCTTTGGGGGGTAATTTGGTGTAAAAAGAAAGCTCTAAAATTAAAGCAAATGTAAAATGGTCACCATAGAGATTCCTTCATCAACAAAAATCGTTGTCATGTATGAACTATTTTTTAGAGCAAGAGTCCTAAAGTTGGAGTTTTTGTAGAGTTCAATAAAAGTAGATATCATATAGCACCATACAAAAAATTAAGCATGAATGTATAATGATGAAAACTACTTGACATAAATGTATTTGGCATGGGAGAGTCAGAATGATTGTGCAGTGTTCTCCAGATGTCTCCAGGCAGTCCAGAATAAGCAGGTACAAGGCATATTTGAATTGAACCAAGTTTGCAAGTGAGAAATTCAAGGGAGTTATGAATAAGTGAAGGTAGATTGAACACATAAAACAAATCCATATACTATATCTAGAAAAGAAGGAAATGATCTTTAAAAATAGTGAAAGAAGTAGGACTAATGGATTTTAGTTCTTGATGCAGTTGAAGAATTGTTCACATTGGGTGTCCTTGATAGAATGAGCTAGACTAGTGAGCTAGACTGAAAGACTACTCCTATCTCACCACTGACCTAGATCCCTTGCTATTTAAGTAGTTCTCACAATCATTACCATGATTTGGAAGGTAGGTTCAGGAATAAAAGGCCTAAAACGTTTATCTCTACACTCCTTCTGAAAGAGATTTAATAACTATTTTTAATCATATGATTAGATATGAATTAAATGTTTTTTTTTTTTTTAGTGGATTTGGAGATTCTGGAGTATAAGCTTACTTATGCACCTAGATAAAAGCTGGTAGTAGTTATGGACTTGGTCTAAGGATTCATGGGTGAAAAATCTTTCCTTGTCCAACTCCTGAATTTTAGAACTTGAGTTTTCCACTAACTTCCTGAACCTTCTTTTATCCATCTATATAATGGAGATATTTGTTTATATTCTTACATTGTTTTAAGTGTTTTTTAAAAAATAATTCATGGAACTTAAGAGAATGTTATATGATGAGCATTCAACAAATGTCATCTCTTATTCAGAATGTCATATTCATATAGTTTGTCTTTACAAGTATTCCATTTCCAGTGTTCACACAAAAATCTAGGGTTCCACTTATAGTTAGAATAGTAACCATGTTTGACCTTTGCCCAAAGACCTACTCAAGTACCCCAAGCTCTTTCATGAGAATTACCTAGAAGTGATTCATGAAAAATGTTGTTTAATTAAAAAAATTATGTTGTTTTTTCCTACCACATCATTTACTTTGCCCTCACCCCCACTATATACTTATACATTTATGCTTAACACTTTCATTTCTAAAGCACTAATTAGTTTTCTTATGTGTTGTAGTTATTATCATTTCTCAAGTCATTTAGAATGAAAATTTTTTGAAGTCAGGAAATTTCCCCCCTTTTTTTTCTTTTGTTTATTGATTTTGCTCTTTGTTTCACTGGTATGTCTCAGCAGGCATAAAATATGTATATTTTGAAATATGTAATGAGTCCAAGAGAAGTTATTTGTTTTTATTCACCCAAGCCCAATATATATTAGGGAATATAATTTTTTAAATTAAAATAAATTGAAGGTTATTTACTTACTATTTCAGGCTTAATTTTTTTCTGAGTTTAACTCTTGCATAATTTTGAAATTAAATTTGCCCCCTTTTACTTATAGCTCATTTTATTCCTCAAATAAGTTTTTATAAAATTGAATAAATAAAATATAGAACTTTTATTAGTAATTAGTAATTTTAGAAATTTATTAGAAATTAGTAATTTTTTCAGGGTCTCTTCATGGTGCTATACAGAGTATTCCACTATTCAACAATCATCCATAAGCTATGGCAGGTGAAGGTAACTAAACATAAGTTATAGTCAAAGTCAATGGAGCAGGGAGGATGTCAGCAAGATGGTAGAACTGGATGCTCTTCACTTTCCCTCCTTTCATGAATGCACCAAATAAACATCTAGGTATAGATCAATTCCTTCTGACAGAATGCCAGAAAATTGTTGAGAGACTCCTACACAATGGAAAATTGAGAAAATATTCATATCAGAATAGACAGAAAAATATAGGACACAATCATGTACAACCATCATAAACTCAGGAAGCAATTCCCAACTTTTAGGTTCTTTGTGAGAAGTGAAGAGATTGGAACACATATATGGCATGACCTCAAATTTATAGAAGATTTCATTCTCAAATCTCCTGGGTATGGGAAGAGACTCAGAATTCATGAAAATCCGTAGGCCACAGAGAGGAAAGAGGCAACTTAAATGGTATACATGCACTTCTGGTAGCTGTTGCTGCTGTAAACAGTTTCAAGAGAATGGGCTTTAACTCTTTATCACTCAGTTTCTTGATGGAAGGACCCTGCAACTTTCAAGCTACTATGTAAAAGGGTGCTTCTAACTAGTCCGCATCTGGCAGCTGCTGGAGTATAACCTCAGAGCATTTCATGAATCTCTCCTGACTCACTAAATCAATAAATCCAGGTCTGCAGTTCTCCTAAGAAGTCTCTGAACATATTGAGTCTCCAAACCTTTATGTCTGAGGACTGCCTTCTAAATAACCTAGCTCTAGGAATGGAAGGGACTATACATTCCCCAAACTCCCTAGGCCATAGAGAATAAAGATGTGGTTTTTAAGTGAGTGCACCTCTAGCTGATACCCCCCCTCAAGTTCAAATCATGAAGTTTGAAAAAAAGTGCAGGGATTTGCCACTGATCCACTCTTTGACCCACTGCAAAGTCATTAGAAAATAAACTCCAGATTTCAAATTTTCCAAAAGGATAGAAAGAACTGGAACACATATCTGATACTCCCAAATTTTTCATATGCACCTGAAAAAGCTGGTGTCTATCTTGCCTATCTTGGGACACTGATTGAATTTGGCATATAGAGCAAAGACAATGGTTTGAACAAGCACAAAAATTTGAGAGGGACCTATATTCTCTCTCTTGGGATGATTCTAAATTCCATCTCCTGCAAAAGTTTAGTCTGACAAGGCAGGATCAGGTGTTGCCTTACCTAATGTGCAGAAATCAACACAGAGAGTCAAGATAAATGGAGAAAATATATAGAAATAAAAGAAGAAATATCTCCAGAAACTAACTCTAGTTTAATGGAAATATGTTATTTACACAAACAGAAACTTCAAAAGAATGACCTTAATATATTCACTGATATCATGAAAGTGATGCAAGGAAAACTTAATTTTAACAAGGAATAACATTTTTAAAAATAGTTCTAAAAGTAGAAACATAAGCAATAGAACTGAAAATACAATAACAACTTAAAAATACAATAGAAGAGTTCAACATACTACATCAGGAGAAACAAGGGCTCAGTAATGATAAAAACAGGCCATTGGAAATCATCCAATTTGAGGAGCAAAAATAAAAATGAAAGAAAAGAATAAACAGTTAAGATAGCTTAAGAAACTTATGGAACACCATGAAGTAAAACAATATGACCAGAAGGAGAAGAGAGAGGGGGACATAAAGATGTTCTAAAAGATAATGATAGAAAACTTTTCATGTTTTTGGAAGGAAAAAGAAATTCTTTGAGAAGCCCAAAGAAATCCATATAGCGTAATAGAAAAAAACAAAACTTATTCAAAAGTGGACAAAAGACCTGAATCGGCATTTTTTTCCCCAGGGAAGACATAAAAGTGACCAGGAGATACATGAAAAATGCTCACCACCAATAATAAACAGAAAAATATGAATGTTAATCAAAGCCGCAATAAAATACCACTTCAAAACTATTAGGATGCCTTTCATCTTATGATTAATATAAGAGATAATTGTTGGTGAGGGTGTGGAGAAAAAGAAACACTTACACACTGATGATGTAAATGCAAATTGGTGCAGTCATTATGGAAAACAGTTTCTAGATTCCTCAAATATTTAAAAAAGGGCTACCATATGACCCAGTAATCCTTCTTTTAAGACTATGCATGAAGAACATGAAAATCAGCACCTTGTAGAGACATCTGTTCTCTGCATCTGTTCTCAGCAGCATTATTCATAATAGTCGAGATGTGGAAACAACCTAACTGTCAATAAACTTTTTTGCCATTTGCAATAATCTGGCTGAATCTGGAAAACATCATCATAAGTGAAATAAGCCAGAAACAGAAAGAAATCTGCAAAATCTCACTTGTGTTTGGAATTTGAAAATGGTTGAATACATAAAAACAGAGCAGAATTGTGATTATTAGAGACAGAGAAGGAAAGAAAGTAGGAAGTTATAGGTTGAAGATATTGTGCTTGTATAGATATCTAATTACTGCAGGAATATTAAAGTTAATAATTTTCATTGTTTGTTGAAATTTTACGAAGAGAGTAATTTTCCGTACTCTTACAACACAGAAGTGTGTCAAGTTCCTTGTATCTGCCTGTCAGACACAATTAGTCCATAAAGTGTTTAAGTGTAAGAATCATTGATTATTTTTTTGTTTTATTATGCCTTTTTGATAGTCAAAGAATTAATACACCATGTTATTAAAAATAATTGTTAAGGTTTTTAAAATTTCTTCACATTTATTGATTGCATGTTATTAAAAATAATTTTTTAGGTTTTTAAAATTTTCTCACATTTATTGATTGGTGTTCAATGCTGCTATTTTTTAATTGTTGTTGTAATTAACCCATATTAATTGTACAACTTAATGGGTTTATTGCAACATATATACACATGCATGTATTATGCCTTGGTGACATCGACATTCCCTTTTGCCCTCTCTTTCTCTTTCCCTCCTCTCTTCCCACACCCTCTGTCTTTTTTCCTTTTTTTTTAATGTCTGTTTCTATTTTCTTATCATCTTTATTTTTTCCACATATGAAAGAAAATATGTGATACTTGCCTTTCTGTATTGGGCTTATTTTGCTTATTTGCATCATTTTGATATCTTCTGATTCCATCTGTTTTCCTGCGAATGGCATGTACATGTATACCATATTGATGGATAAATAGATAATTTGCAATGTTAATCAGAAGTCCTAGCTCTAACATTGACCACAGACTTCTTTCAAAATACAGTTACAAATTTAGTGTAATAAAAGCAAGAATTTCAATTGTCAAGAACTAAAATTCTGAAATTAAATAGAACTGAATTTGCATCTTCATTATGGAATTTATTACAGGAGTTCAATTCAGAGTTCATTTCATTCACTCTTAGGTTCAGTTTTATCAGGCCTAGAAAAAATTGAGAGTACTGTCCTCATGGGATTCTTTCTAGTACTAAATAAAATAACAAATAACAAATTTCACAGAGTTTCAAGGTCTTAATGAATGTATATGTGCCCCCCTCCCACACACACATCTTAAGTATTTTGGTTAAATAAAATAACATGCCAATAACTAACAGAAAGGAAGCATTAAATTTATTATAGTATGAATTCCTTGGAGATAATTCACAGTAAACAATAAATAAGATGATAAAGATAAAGAAACACGGAATTGAAGAAATGAGAAAAGGATGGAAGAGAAAAGAGAAATGACATAAAAGGAAAGAAAGAAGATAGAAGAAGAGCAGAGGGGAGTAAAGTTTAATCATCACACTTCAAAGATGTGGAAAATGCCAATTTTACATCAGAACCCAGTCTTACTTTCATTTTGTTGACTTTTAATTTATTTTCCCTTCATCACCATTTGCACATATACTGCTTAATATATTTGAATTAAGACTATTCCTTTGGGATGGGGTTTTGGCGCAGTGGTAGAGTGGCCTGCCTAGCACATATGAGGCACTGGGTTCCATCCTCAGCACCATGTAAAAAATGAATAAATAAATAAAGTTAATGTGTCCATCTGCAACTAAAAATGTTTTTAAAAAGGTTATTCCTTTGATATTATGACCATTAAAGAAGCACCAACTTGAAAAAAAAAAAAAGAAGGTCAAAGCAAAATAAGCCAGGAAATTATAATCAAAAGGTAAAATTTAAAGTTACTCTTTGAGTTACATTTTGGAAATCCGGACATCACAACAGGACTAGAAACCCTTAGGTCATGTAGCTACAAAACAGATGTTTAATGTGCAAATTCAGATGAGCCCATGTAGTGGCATAATATTATCCCTTATGTTAGATGACTTGTTTTTCTTGACTTTTTAATTTAATGATCTTAGTAACCTTGTGCTAGACATGATTATTTCCTAAACACTGCTTTCTTCTTATGTAAAATATGTGTGCCATAATTTCACAATTCCCAACAACACCTTCTTTGTGGCTCTCAGTGAACTTCCCTCTGTTCATAGCACTGTCAGAATTTCCATTCCTCAATGGTCCTCACCTTCTCAGAAACTTTTAAGTGACAACCTCCACAAATTAATTCACTTCCTTTTCTAGAAATGTTTGTATTTCATATCAGTCTTGCTGAGAATGTTTTTGTTTTATAACTCCTCCCATCCTATAATTTAGAAAAATGGGAAAGAGTGGTAAAACAGCAGGAGACATATTCTGGACATGTTTTTAACATTTGCTGTATGCCAGGCAGTCTGCTAGATACATGAGATTCAAAGAAGGAGAAAGCAAAAATAATCTAAAGGAATAAACAGGCACAGAAAGCATAGACTAGGATAAGATAAAGGTTATGAGAGGCACAAACAGAAATAAATAAAGCTTATCACTGGGAATTTATGATTTTTCTTAGAAGAACAAGCCACATTGTTTGTTCCTGATTTCTAACAATAATAATGTTTGAGCTCAAGAAAGGGAAAAATTAAAACTCTTTTTTTCCAGTATATTACTTGAATGTTACTGGATGTGTATATTACACACACACACACGCACACCAAAGTTCTCAAATTTTTATAGCGTGACAGTTCATTTCATAGGCACATTGAATATCCAAAGAGTATCAGAAAAAGTAGAAGAAAACATGATACTTCCTTTCAAGATTGCAATGATTGCTTTATTTTTTAATGTCAGCTTACAGAGCTAACATTTTTCTTATTGAGCAACCATCCCTGACAATTACCTACCTCAACACAAATTTTCTCTCTTGATCACTTTTTTAAAATTTATTCCAAACTAAGGATTTCCAAACTCACATAAATTGTTGTTCATTTTCAAATAATCCCCCCTTAGTTATTTTTTCCCCACTAGCTTTGAAACCAGATATTGGTTTCAATTTCAGATTTGTCAGATGTGTGCTAGGAAAACATCAACAAGGTGATTAATTATTCTGATTTATAAATAGGAGACATTGTATTTGAAATTTAAGCATATGCATGGTGCTTATAATTTCTACTTGATCAATTACAGGTATGTGGTGAGAAAATCATGGAAAATCATGTTGGTGTTCACAACTCACTCAGTCATATCCAATCTACTGTAACACAGGGTTGAGATGAAATTCCTGCCAGGTTATCACTGCTTGCAATGGAAAAATACAGGAAAAAATATACAGTCTGATTATGCCCTAATTGTGTATTCTTCTAATATTTTCTATATTACATCTGATTCAACTTTTGAAATGAAAAGCCACAAATTCATGGTCATTGAACACATTCTCCTGTTTGGGCATTAAAAAAAATGCCTGTTAGGAAAATGGTGGTTTCTTATGGATGAAATAAAGAAGGATAGAGCATTAAAAATAATTCTGAGGACCAGAAAGTTATCAGATAAGCCTTTACCGTATGGCCTCTCTTTCCCAAAAGGCACTTGCTCGTTCATGGAAAAGTTCTTTAACTCGGATTACTGCCAGTCCTCTCATGTATTAAACACAAGTCCCGTTTTAGAGTAGTTTTTACATGCATATTTAGAAACTTCTCCCTCCCCCACCAAAAATAAAAAATAAAAAAAAGAAAAAGAAAAATTGCACTATTTGTGTGTGACACAAACTGGCCTTTGGCAACTTATCTAAATACCAACTTAATTTTTGGAATTTTTCATTTATGCACAAACTATAAGATCAGAAAAGAAAAGTACAAATGATATTCTGGGTCAAATGAATTTGACCTTGTAAGGTGAAATGAAACCAGCAGAAGGTTTATTAATTAATGTTGCTTAGGATGGAGCATGCCTCCTCAGTCTGAAATGAGATCCAAATATTTTTCCCTGAGACACGATCAAGTAACCTTAGGAATAAGAATAAATGTATTATTTTAATATAAGTCCAATTTTATAATTCAAGTGAAGACTATCAAGTTTTATTCATGATATTTTTAAATCTATTTAACAGTCCCAATACTATTTTATATTAGTGCCATAGTTTTACTAGGAATTGAAGTGGGACTCGGGGGAGTATAGTTTCCAAGGGCCTGTTTCATGGACCCTCTCCGGCCTCACTTTATTAGCATTTTTAATATATTGGCTATGTTACACTAAGGCTCACAGTGGACTTCAAGTCTTCTTACAAAACCCCTAAGTTTATATTTACTACACTGTAAATTACAGTGACTAAAGCATTTTAAGGGTCTTTGTAGTTCTAATAACAATGGAAGTTATAAAGTTGTTTGAGAAGGAAATTGATATTACTATATTAATTAGCATTAACATATGGACTATATATTTATTTTAAAATTATTTTAGCCTGAGCCCACAATACCTTTTACACATTTCCACATCCAACAAGTTCTGAAACTTAAAGTATTTTCCTTTTAAATTGTTTTTGGAAGTTTGATCCCAAATCTCATTTAGCAGTTAAACCTGACACAAATGGCAGTAAATCCATGTATAGTTTTAATTTCCCCACTTTGTACGAACATTCATTTGTTGTGCTGTAGGTATATCACTTTGGTTAGGAAGTGTTTCCCAAGGCTTTGTTGATAATTACATAGTAATTACATAGTAATTTGTCATAGTATATTAAAAGAATTTAATATAGAATAGTATGTGTAAAGAATAATAAAAACAAATATTAGATTTTTAAGACTGCCACAACAAAATACCACAGATTAGGTGGTTTACACAATATAAATTTATTTTCTCACAGTTCTGGAGCCTAAAAGTTCAGGACTTAGGCATTGGTAGCTCCAGTTTATTCTAAGGCTTCTCTCCTCGGCTTGAAGATGACTACCTCCCCATCTCCTAACATCATCTTTCTTTTATGTGTGTATGGTCCCAGTGTCTATGTGACCTAATCACCTCTTATTAAAAAAAACCTCAGTCCCACTGGATTAGATTCTACCTTAGCTTCATCTGAATATTGTTGCATTCTGAGATACTGGGGTACTTACAATGAGTACGAGTCCCCATACTGAGGTACTTTAATTATATGTGAAATTACATGTAATTTAACATTTCTTTTTTGAAATTATTAAATGTTCTAAGATTAGATTAAAATGATTGTCTACATCAGTAAATATACTAGAAAACTTTGCATTGTACACTTTAAGTGGTTGAAATTTATACATGTAAATTATGTCTAAAGAAACCTGTTAAAATTGCTGTCTATAATTATAATTTGCTTTATCAAAAATTGTCTGAATCATGAAGAACATATTTCCAAAAGTTTTTAAAAAGGAATTTTAAACCCATATTTATGAAGAAGGAAACATTTTGTATCTCATGTATATATACATACATATATATATGTAAATACATACATATATATACACATATATATTTTTTGTGACATGATGAGGAAATTATTGCTAAAATGCCAATGACAGCAAAAAAGGACAAAAAAATAGATGAACAGATATTCTTTCAAGATGCACTGTGATCATATAAATTTGTCCCTTCTTAATTATCCATACTGCTGACCATAATTTTGTTTACACACTTGTTCCTTTTCATCTGGTAATAACTTTTCTTACCTTAATTAAGTAAATTATTTTTGTAAAATGCCAAAAATCTACCTATCACAGAGCAGGCACTCAATATTGGATTGGAAGTCCTTTGACCTTCTTAAGGAGTAGGTTAGATTAATCCACCCGACTCATGCTTATCATACTGAAGAGGCTATGCATCACAGTCTGAAGTGATGCGATTGCTAACCCTAATTATAATTATAACAAATTGTTGATCAATTGTTCATTACTATAATATGAATATATGCATATATGTTTATACAGAAATGTATCTTTTCAACAGCCTTATAATGTAGCTTTTATTAACCCTAATCCTATGAAGAGACCCAAAATCAGAGCTCTAAATTTACGCTCCCCATGATTACAAATTGATTGGATCATTGAGCCAATTTTATAGCCTAGATGCACCTGGTCCCACAGTTTATTATATTTCCAGCTTTCTACATTGCCCTCTCCCATGAGTTCTGGTATAGTGTAACTGATATATGGCCTGGGATATATTCATGTTCCCATTGGACAATATGGGGAGTAAGAAACTTTCAAAATATATATATCTACCCCATTGAGATAATTCATGTAATGACTGAGGTAAGCAAATTGGAGGAAATGAATGTTTTGTTGTTGTTTTCGCACTTATCTCTCTTTTCATCACCCAAAAATGGGTGTTTTGGAAATTTTTACTCTGAATTAAACTCACTATAATGAAAGGTTTTCAACTTTTTCCAGAATGAGCTCAGTTATTCATGCATATTTTCCTGTTTTGCAAAGAAAGATACTCGAGAATCAATATAGGAAATCAGAGATGATAGAAAGGAAATAAAAGCCTTTAAATACTATTTTTGTTTTGTATTTTTTGTATTTGTATTTGTATTTGTTGTTGTTGTTGTTTTGGGTATTGGGGATGAACACAGGGCGATTAACTGCTGACCTGCATCCCCAGCATTTTTTTTACATTTTATTAGAGACAGAGTCTCACTGAGTTGCTTAGGGCCTGGTTAAGTTGCTGAGGCTGGCTTTGAATGTATAGATAATTTTAAGATGTGACATATACATGAAGTAAAATTAGAAAATATTTGTATACAAACACTAAGAAGTCAAGGATAAAAATAGACATGGCTACTTTTTTCATAATGCCTTTTTTTCAATGGACAGGATCAAAGAAATTGCTTTTAATACCAGATTTTAAAATGAAAGAAGAACTTCAAGACTGTAGGACCCATGATTAGACTCTACAGCTGATTACTAAGAAAAATTATAGGGTAAGGCAATCTTTTTCTAGAAACAATAGTGGTTTTAAGAAAAAGGCTATGGTGGCATCTAAAGAATGCTAATGAATTAATATTGAAGAAAGGTTATGACAATGAGTGAGTTTGACATTTCCCTGTTTGCTCTCAATCTACTCCCTGAACTATTCCTGAGGTAATTTACTTTTATGGAGTTATGAATTCTTCAACTTACCTTTCCAAGGATCCCATGAGAAGGGATTCTCATTGTGCTGGTCAATAGAAACACAGTCAAGAGTTTATAGGTTAAAGAAAGAGAAGTAAACACTGTCTTTGTTTCTCTTTGGTTTTTCGGCTCTCATTAGGTAGCCTTCGGTAGATTTCCAATTTCCATTAATTGGTCCTGATTGTGGTTGCATCATTCTCCTCCTTATCTAAAGGTGATATTGTTCTCCAGATGTTACTTGTTGTTGGTTGCTTCACCATCCCTTCTTTCAATCTCTTTTAAAACTGCATTGCTCTATTGAACCACCTAGAATGGTGACTTTTTTTTTTCTTAAATCATATTAAACAGTCAATACCAGGAATGGTTCCATAAAAGAATTTCAGTACAAGACTCAAGGTTTGTATTACTCTCTTCTTGGAACTTGATCACACAAAGGATATTTTGCCAAAGAAAAATAAATGTGACACTAGTAATATATGGCATAAAGAGGTATCAGGATTATTCATATTATCACCTTTGGAATGAAATGAAAATTCAGGAAAAGTACAAGATACAAGTGTTTGCTGGCTGCTTCTCACCATTGTGTAGAGATTGAAAAAAAGATGTTAACAAGAGGCTTAGTCTTTTAAATTTTCATCTCAAGAAATCAAAGAATGAGTGAGTTGTCTTTATGACCTTAAATAGCTTTTGAATTTTTGGTATCTATAAGTAATAAATGGCTAAAAGTTTGACCTAAATTTGATTAGGTTGGTTGTAAGATATGCAACAAATATACAAACACAAATGTTGGGGACCGCAAATCATGTCAAGATGGCACCTGGCAGTTTGCCAGGAGGAGTGGTTTGTGAGGCAATACCACTGAGCCATTAAGTTGATGGAGATTCCTTATTGGCTGACTGCTGTATCTAGATGATGCTAATTGAGTCAAGCTGTGTGTAATAAGTTAGGTATATATACCTTTGCTGTTGTGCAATAAAGGGCTCCCGCTACTTTGGGTGCCTGCTACCTTGAGTTCCTGCTACCTTGAGTTCCCGCTCAGTTTCCCTGCAATAAAGCAGTTCCCGCTTCAATCTTCAAGTTGCTTGTCACCTCCCAGTTCTTTTGCCCAGCCAGAGTGCAGCACACAAATATACAACACTCAATTTTTTTTTTAATGACATGATTTGGGCATTAGTTTGGGAAGATTTAAACCCTAAGATTGGAATGAAAAAAAAATGGGAAGACACAGATAGGTCTCTTGAGAACAATATCCTGTAACACTTTTGCAATTTTAAAAGGAAACATCCCATAAGTCTTCCCCAAAGGAATCTGCAATATATATTCGAACATTGTGTGAATTGGTAATCACTGGCTCTGAATTAGCTGTAATCAAAGAAAACACAAATTCAAACATATTCAAACTCAAAGCTTACTGATTTTTAAATTGGTAAGTATAATTTTGACCCAAGCCCATATCACAGTGAGCCATTGAAACTTCAGGCTCATTTTATAGTTAGACCACTCACTTCTCAAGGCATAGTTTATTAGATATACTTATCAAATGGAAATATCACCATATTAACTCACTGATCTGTGAACTACATGTTATTTTGACAGGAAAGGCCAAATGGAAGTCTCTGAAAGACCATTTCTCCAGTATCACATATCAAAAGGAATACTGTACCCCTCAGGGAACTGGTGAGATTAGTACAACATTGAAGTATTAAAGTATGATGGACCTGAGCAAAAGCCAAATAGATATTGGAGAATGACTAAATTTTCTGCAACTTAATTATAAAGTAAATAGCTGCTTTTCTAGATACGGATTCTTTCCTGAAAAAAAAAATGTAACTGGACAGGAAGCATTTAGTATGCATCTATTTATCAGACATAAGTTGTTCATATCATTTTATTCATTTGTTTATTCTATATCAATTAGCATGGAAAACTATAAACCTCCTTTTAGCTGGCAGGACAGCATTTATACCTACACTGTCACATCTTGTGCCTATGGGAAATGGCCTTAACGCATCATCAAGTTCACAAGTCTTTTAATTATCTTAAAATGCTACAAAAATCAAACATTATGATCATTCAAAACAGTGAGCAATAATGAGTACATCATCCTATGCTTTAACAAGATACATCCACATCTGAAAGTGATAAATACCATGAAAGTTCAAGGCAAAAGCTCTAGAAATTCAGCAGTCTGTGGTATCCCAGGATACCAAAGGGAGAAAAAATATGCTCTGTCCATCACAATGAAGAAGACAAATGTTTGATGGGATTCTTTGAATTTTTGGATAGTTTATTTAGATTTATCCATTTATCTAGGCACTTATTTTCTAGGTTTGAGAAGACAGAGAGCAAGAGAAGGCTCTTTGGCAGGTTTAGGCTATAGTGCTACCTGGTTAATGATTCATTTTTTGTTGCTCAGCGAATCCTACTGTAGCAAATGCAAATATTGAAAGGGAGCTTCCATGAGCCACACTATAGTACTATAGGCAATTAATTAGTTTTGGAGAAACCCCTACTTCAAATTGATAATCATTTTGTTTTCATTAAATATGGTTTGGCTTGTAACTTCACCTTACAAATATGATTTTCATTATTACACTTAATAAATCATTGTAGTGTTTTTACTCATAATTTTCACTTTCAACTTAGGAGTCTGTTATTTTAGAGAGCCAGGTTTCAAAAAAAATTTTGCTTCCATCAATCAAAACATTGTTTTCATTGAATTATATTGAAATTACATCTCAGCTCATGTTGGTTCCTCCCACCACTGATGAGCAGGCTGTGAAGGGGGTTATTTCTTGCCTGGGGAAATTGTTCTTAACTACAGAAGAAAGAATGGAGTGCTGTTAAACAAAGAGAACATGGACACCATTGTCTACAACTCAGGAATTCATTGACTGCCTATTAGTACATCTAATAATAGATGTGAACAAATGAACTCAGCAACTTAATGAAAAGTGGAGACTTACAGACTGAGATCTTTTAGGAATGGTTTCTTTCATTCAACCAGCTAATGGTCTGGATCATTCAGTCATATAAATAATGAGATGCTGAATGTGATAATGGTGAGCACAGGAAACAAGGGTAACATGGAAATGGTGGTGGAAGACTAAAACTCATAAATGTCAACCATAGTTCCATGAGCTGCTGATCATAGAAGATAGAACTATAACAGGTAGGTAGATAAATAGACAGAATTTTTCTCCCTACTATCCTCTTGTCCTTTTATTATTTTATCTGAGTATTAAACAGGAATATCATGAAGAATCATACTAAGACTTTAAAGAGAATAATGTGTTGAGCTTGGAGATTCTGGACTTAAGAAGAATACAGATATTGTTGGGACACAGTCTCTCTTTTAGGGGATCACTTTACAATATCTTTATATGAAGAACAGTTACATCATGGGAGGCTGAAGTATCACATTACAGTTATGTGAACATTAGTTATAGAGAATGGGTGAGAATGGATAGTGAGCTGAAATAGGAGAACTGTGTGTATTCACTTCCTTTCTTTTCAGATTCATTACCTTCTTCTCTCTGGCTCTATTCTGTATTGCAGGGGACTAATTCCTGAAGGCCTAATTTCCCAGTTTCCCTTACCAATGGCCTAGGAATTGCCAAAGTGAAGGATTAGAGAGAGGCAGCAGAAAATTTGCAAGGTGATCCTCCCATATCACAATTCTAGAGGTTAAGTTCTTCTATGATTCTAACCACACTGTGGTTCTAGTGTCCATGGCCCTGCCCCAGTACCTGGTGGCTATTACCTCTCCTCTTCTGGTTTCTCGAGCATTAAGTGAGTTTATGTTTTCCCATACTTTTTAATAAAAATCTGTTTGACCATCAAATTGTATTTTCAATTCACCCCATATTAGTTGTAACTAGTTTCCCATTCTAAATTATTTCTATTTAGTACCTGGCATGGATTCTGTTTCCCTGTCTATATCTGACTAATGTTATATGTGGAAATGATATTAACTGTGACTGAATGACATAAAAAGTAAAATTTTTGATGCTTGTATCCACTGATACATTTATGTGGTTTACCAGTATTGTTAATACAGGATTGTCTATAATTTTTCTATTTAAATAAAATTATTTTCTAGAATTTCATACTAGTTACTCATTTGAGTGCCAGGTATTTATAACCATGTATGGCAAAAAAATAGCTATGCAAAAAATGTTTGCCAAGTTAACAAATAGATTATTCTTCAGGGCTTACTGGGGAAAGAGACAAATATATTTCATTGGACTATATTATTTTTATTGGCAAATGTCTATTTCATCTTTCTACTTACAAGCCTTCCATTCTTATCCATAACACTCATCATCTTAAATGAATCACTCTAAGTTTTATTATCCTCATCCTCATTTTCACCAGTATGTCTCTTGCAAAATAACTTATCTGCCTTCCTATCCTTCTGTTTTTTCTGTCCACATCACCAAACTACACTTTAAGTAGAAATGCACAGTTTCTCATTCTTTTAATGGCAACCAAATGAATTTTACACAATTGTAAAGCTGTATGTTGTCATATATTTTAAGGAAGTATTTTCATGTCTGACTTTTCTTAGGGAATTGGGAATAACTTAGAAGGATGAATCTATTTCCAATTGCCTTGGGCCTAATAGAGTGCTCAATAGTCAATGAGCATATGTTGAATTGATGAATGAATGACTTCTTTAACTCTTCTTGGCATAGATACAAAATGAATTTATTTTTTGATGATCTGTAGTATTGATAAATGCAAGTCATCTTGATTCATTTATCGTTAATTTACAGGAAGTATAATTTTCTTACTCAATGCAAAAATTATTAATCTAAATGTATAACTAAATTAAGCTCTTGATTTTACTTGGCATTTAATAAACCTGAATACCTCAAAAATTATGATTTTTCTAGAAATTTAAATTATTGTTATAAACATAATCATGCGTCATTATTAGTTATAATTTATAACATAAAAATAAGGAAACAGGTTGAAATATTTTAAAATGGCACACATGATCATTGGTCTTTAAAGTATAATTTTCAATAGCATTTCACTTTTTATGTTCCATTAGATTCTGCTTTTATACATTCATGTTATGAAGAAGATGCAGATCATTCATTGATGAATGATGCTCTGAAAGAACCTACTTAATCATTAAAAATTCACAAGTTGTTTGTATCTTCCACATTACTCGTCTCACTCTTCAGTAAAGTGAGCTTTTATTTTGGCCATTACCTCTGTTTTCTGATAGCTCTAGTTTTTCTCCATCATGGCATATAGTAGGGTTAGGTTTCCTTATCTCTTGAAGACTGTCATGATTATGTAACTTATTTGGGCAATAAAATATCGGCAGAAGTGTCTTGTCATTCCTAGGGGTGAAGACTTAAATCAGCCCTGAATGAGTTCACATATATCTTTTTCTCTGAGAGTAAACAGAGATGCTAAAGATAGTCTCCAAATGTGACAAAATGGAGCACCATCCGCTGTTAAATATGCAGCACAGTTTAAGTCCCTGAGATTGGCAGTTGTATATTAACTTGCCTTCCTGGATATCTTTGCTGAACTGACTTCTTATTTCAATTTTCTTTTACCAAGTGCAGTAGCTTTCAGCTCCATTTTAACTGTGAAATCTTTACTTTTTTTCCAAGTAAAATCCTATGCTAGGTAATAACCCTTGAAATTGAAGCTATTCCAGGGATGGAACGAAGGTCTCAGTATCCAGTACACACCGATGCTGATGCTCCTGCCTCATGTGCTGAGCTGTTTCCAGGCATATGTGGCTCCACCAAGGCTCAGTTGAGTACAGTTAAAACATTTGGTTGTCAGACAAGAGGTTTTTTTTTTTTAATTTCACAATTGATGATTGATGACTTTTCCTACTCCTTGTCTTCTAAAATATTTTTGAGAGTCGATTTCTTTAAAAAAGAAAAAAGAAAAAAATACACGTACTACAAGCATTATTCCCAAAACATATTTCATGTTTATCATAGAAGAAGATTTGGAGCATAGGGTAAAAATAATTGATTTGATTATTTGTGTGTGAGTATGTATGTGTGTTTAAGAAATTCTATAAAACAGTAAACATATACAAAAGATCGAACCTCAGATCAGATGAATTTTCTGAATCATAAAGCACCAGGAGAATATAAAGTGTTATTATTTTAATTAGAAAAATTAATCTGGAGAGAACAAATTCAAACACTATTTTTTTGAGATGATGGCCTCTAATCTGTTAGTTCCAATCCAGGAAAAGGAAACTGTGAATGATTTTTGGCATTTTTCCCCATTTAATGTGCACAAAAAGACTAAAAATGCTGGGTAGCATTAGGAAGGGTAGGAAACTAACATGAAACATAAGCTTATCCTACTGTGAAATTATGGTGAGGCCCCATCTGCAATCTTCTGCAGTGTGATTGCTAGTGAAATGAAAGACATAATGTAGATGGAAAAAGCTCAGGAAGGTATAATTTAAATGGCCAAGATGACAGAATGCCTCCATGAAAAAACCCTAAAGATTAAGGCTCCTTACTCTGAGAAAATGACTGTTGAGAGGGCCATAATTAAAATCCATAGTGTGTCTAAAAAGCCCCTTTTAGTAAAAAACAACAACAAAAACAACAACTACACACACACACACACACACACACACATATATATACATACAATAAATAACAATGGTAGCTAACATTTATTGAACAATAACAATTTATTTTAGATATTGTCTTGAGAGGTTTATATATATGCTAATTAACTTATTTATCAAAACAGTAGCTATTATTTCCCCACATTGCACAAAAGAAAACTGGGGGTTACTTAGTTAACTTATATAATACCATGCTTAAAAACAATTGGATAGTTACAGTTTACATAATGGAATATTTTTCAAATTGCAATGTGTATAATACTCTTCCAGACTACTTGCTAAAACTGTGGATTCCTGACCCCATTCCAAACGATTCTAATTTACTATGTTTGGGATGAAATCCAGAAACAAATTTTACAAATACCATAGGTACTAAGACTAGTGTATCCATGTCCCACATTTAAGAAATATCAAGTTGATTAGATAAAATTTCTAGAAATCCAGTCAATAGATCTATGACCTTCACCAAATTATTTAAAAATCTCTAATTCCTTGATTTCCTAATATGAGAAAGAGATATAGTAACAGGATTGTTAATGTCACTAACTCTCTCAGGATAAAACATTTTATTCATTAACACTGCTAATCATGAATAATTTATAAATATTATTTATTACCTTAAGCAAAGTTTATATGGCTATAGAAAAGTCATAATTATTCTACTGTGTAAAACTGCTACTGCTTCTTACATAAAGTTTTCAGAAACATAATCATGTTAATTTTTATCGAATTTACCAAGATCACTATATGTCCCATTCTCTAATTATCTGAGTACTTTTCTGTTCTTATTGTTTAATTGTCTTTGGTTTGGGGAGCATTTTGCTGTTTTCTTTTTGTTTTTAATGTAGCTTTTTTCTCTCCTGTATGAAATTTCCCTTGACTATTCTTATAGTTTTCTCATGATGTGGCTGATCAATTTTTACTTCTGTTTACCAATTTCAGGAGTTGTTATATCTTTATGAGTAAGTACAAAAAACTAATAATATTAGCTTTAATTCTCAGAACTATGTAAATTTGATACATTTATTTACCCAAACTCTAAAGTCACAAAGATCACAGATGCAGGATATGAAAATTTGAGCATGGGTACATGTGGTATCAAAGTCTAGTTTTCCTCCATATTCATTCAATCATTCAGTTATTTCTTCAATAATTATTTATGGAGTTCTTTCCAGAAGCCAGGGTTTATAAATAGCTTACAATATGCTCATGGACTTCGAAGAAAATCCCCTGCCCTTATAGAGATAAAATTCTTTTGAAATGTAGTTTCTCATTCTTTTGACTTCATTCTGAACTCCTTGAGGGCAGAGGCCAATTGACAGATCAACAGAGACGGATGCAATATTTCTCAAACAGAGCTTCCTAAAGCTTATTTATTGAACACATTTACTGAGTAATCTCAGAATTGATTAACTCATGTGATTAGAGCACACTACTTATTTGGTTGGGTTAGAAATTAGCTTTACTGCATTCCAGGACTTCAGAATAATCTCTCCTTCCAGATTGCCCCAGTACAAGGAGTAATGAACACCTCAGTGTTCTCATAATCGTTTTTGACTGTGTTAGCAAAATACTTATCCCACTGCATTACAATTGATTGTTTGTTGTCTTTCTTTCTTTATTGTACTTTGAGGTCCTTGAAGAGTAGCTAGGTTCAATTTTCTTTTAAAGTTTTGTATGTGTATTTAATGCACATCTGGTAAATAGAAGGAAGTAGAAATATTTCTCTTGAAACAAAGGGAAGAAATCTCACACAGTAACGTTGTGGACATATGACATTCTCTAAACAAAGAAATACACTAAAGCATATATATGAATCAATATAAATTGAACAGATCATTTGAGTAGAATAATAAACCATTCAAGACATAAGTAGTCATAGGCTTCAATTTAAGTTCAATTTCTTATTGCTATTTGATCTGAAAAAAAAACCCTCTAAACTTTATATACTCAATTGATTTTCAATAAGATATTAGCTAATCCCATATTGATTTTATACTAAAATGAGTCAATATATGTTTAATTTCACTGTATGTGAAGGTAATAAAATGTAATGATGCCTTTTATTGACATCTCAGTATATTCTTAAATTAAAAAATATATAATTCTGTGATTTAGAAACTAAACTCCCAAACCCAAGACTAAGATTAAATTTCACCTCTACCAATTTATTGAAGGGTGATTTGAAAATCTTTAAGCCTCAGTTATCTAAATGATAAATGGAAATGTGATTATTTTACCTTATTAGTATATAATGATATTATGAGAGTTAAATGAAAAAATTCATATAAAAGTATGAGTACAGTGCTTTGAAATTAAGAATCTATGCAAAAAATAATTCAATATTTTTTAAATGTATGAAAGTATAATCATAAACATATCATATGCTCTGATACCCTGTTAAAGGAATATAATATTTGTGTGGATGCCAATGACTAAGGTTTTCAACTTCAATCTTTGATGATTATATGTTATTAATATATAGCTGTTTCTCTATGGGACTTGTATTTGCTTTTTCTGTTTGTTTTAATATGATCAGAATTTTAAAATATAGAATGTAATCACCATTTTAACTTGAAAGTTAATTATTTTCCTCAAATTGTAAAAACTATAAAAAATAAATATTGATATACTATTTATTCATATTTAGTAATTCGAGCAAAAGTCTAATCAAGGTTTTGGATCCAGTGTTTTTCTCACTCCTTCTAAATATGCCAGGCCATGCAAAATCTGTATTTGGTTTCCCTTGCACATCTTGAATGTATTTAATGTATTTTTTAAATGTTTTCTTATGATCTATTTTCTCAACAACCTTCACATGCCTGATGGAAGATGTAAAAAAGTTATTCCATATGCTTTTTGTAAAATATGTTGAATGGAGAAAATTGGGCATGAAACTGTCTACTTAGAGAAAAAAAAGTGGGCTGAACAATTGCATGGTTTTTTCATCCATAAAGAGAAATTATATTTAGTTTGTCTTTTGGCTTTAAGTTTCCAAATTTAAAATTCTGGCTATTTAAAATTTAATAAAAAATTGCACATTTGCAAAATTGGTGTTTTGCTATTGAGTTATAAAAATAAAATTGTTTTATTAGGTGTACGTCTTTTACACTAACAAACCAGATCTGCAATAGCTTGTTGAAAATTATGCAAATAACAGAATCAAGTTTCTTCTGTCATTAATTTATACTCCATGCACTAAGTAGCTTCTTTCAAGAATTTAAAACAGTTTAAAATAAAATCAGTACATTTAGTACATCCAATAAATATCTGTTAATGAAACAAACCATTTACCAGATTTAACAGAATTGATGATTTAGAAGTAAATTGAGGCCTAATCTTTCCATGCAAGAAATTTAGAGAAAATTTAAAATTGAAATAATATTTTCTATAACCTACAATGTAATCATTGCTCCCCTGTGCTCTGGGCCTCATAGTATTTCATTAGTCCCTCCACAGTTGAGACAATGGTTAAAAAAAATACAGTAAAAAATACAGAATGATTCCATAAGATGAGAGAAAGAATTTATTTTCAAATGTTTTGTTTTTTAATATGCCCATTTTACTAAAACCAATAAATGGTAAATTGTGTTTGAATCACTGACATCACTTTGATATGATTTAATTAGCTTTTATTTTAATATTAACCTGATGTTGTTTATAACTGTGGCCAATCAAAACTATCATATATTTTTGAAAAAGACATAAGAAGATGGAAAGACCTCCCATGTTTGTACATAGGCAGAATTAATGTTGTTAATATGGACATATTACCAAAAGCAATATACAGATTCAATGCAAACCCTATTGAATACCAAAGACATCCACGCAGAACTATAAAAAAAAAATGGTCCTGAAATTAATTTGGAAGAATGAAAGACTCAGGAGAGCCAATGCAATTTCAAGATAAAATAGCAATGCTGGAGGCATCACAATAACTACTTCAGATTATACTACATTTTGAAAGAGAAAGATGGCAGAACTAGAGAAAGGAAATTCAGCAGTTGGTCAGCATCAGACAAAAAATGGGCAAACTTCCCCTCAGCAAGATGAATAACAAAGGAAATTTACAGAAACATAATACTGAACTGTAAATAAAAAAAAGAAAAGAAAAGAAAAGAAAAAATTCATAGAGCTACAGAGAGGTGGTAACCTGAACATAAGAAATAATGCCTTAGAAACATACTAGCTAGGCAGCCAGGAGAGTGGAGCAGGGAGCACAGAAAAAAGGGACCCATGGTCTGCAGATAAAGAAATTTAAAAAAAATTTAAAACTCAACCTAGGAAACTTATGGTTTATGGTGGAAAGTTGACTTTGATGGACAAAGAGTTGGTAGAGTAAGAAAACAAATCCAGAGCTGTCTGCAGAGGTGAAAGCCTTCTGTGTATGTGTGTGTGTGTGAGGGGGGGTTGAGTTCCTGACCCCCTTCCTCTGGGCAGCCCTCTGTGATTATAGAACATGCTGGCAGGTAAGGTAAACATTCCCAGGAGCTGAAAACTATCCTGGTGCAGCATGCATACCTATGAACAGAGATAGGGGAAAAGGAACTAATAAAGGAAGTTAAAACAGCTGATAAAAAAATAATAATAATTCCTAGGCGGTGACTGAACCAAGAGACTGAAACAGGCACAAAGAAGATTTTACCTGGAACATTCAGCTTCTGGATCCCAAGGGAGAAAAATCCCTAATAGCTGGCATTCCATAAGAGCTCACTGCAGCCATGCAAGCACATTTGTACTCCAAGGTGGACACCCAGATTATGCAGCTCATCAGCACTCCCCAGTCAATACTCACAGATTGGAACCTGAGAGCTACTATACCTGGCTGACAGCTAGAGGAGGATCACAGGAAAGTGACCAAAAATACAGAACCAAAAATAAAGAGTGAAATATCCATCCCTGCCAACACATTTAACTACCACAATAGAAGCACTCCTCTTTCATTAAGATTTCTCTTGCCTTTTTTTTCCTTTTTTGTATTTCCCCATAGTCCCATTTTTTCTGTTTTTAAATTTCAACATTTTTTTCCAAAATTTTCAAACCTCATTTTATTGTATTGTATTATTATTCACTTGTTTTCATTATGCATGATTTTGTATGTGTATGTGTAGTTGTATATGCTCTCACTAGACAGATAGATTTGAATATATAAATATGTATAATATGTGTGTGCCTAAGTACAGATATATTCATATGAATGTTACTTACAAACACACCATATAATGTTACTCAAACATTAATAGCTCTCTCCTGGATATGTTAATTATTTAGCCTAGATTAAACTTAAGTGGGGTGTAATTATATGAGAGTTTCAGTTGTTTCAATCTTAGGCTTGCTGCTACTTTTTTATACCTACATTCTGGTCTCTCCTATCTCTCCTTCTTTACTATCTTCCCCCAGTAACAGCCTAAATCCCCTACTCTTACTTTCCTTTTGTTTTTCGCTTAATTTTTTTTAATTAGTTATACATGGCAGCAGAATTCATTTCAACTCATTTTGCACAAATGGAACTCAGATTCTCATTTCTCTGGCTGTACACAATGCAGAGTCACATCGTTTGTGCAATCATACATGTATATAGGGTAATAATGTCAGTCTCGTTCCACCATCCTTCCCTCCTGCATGCCCCCTCCCCTCCCCTCCCCCTCTCCTCATGCCCATTCCACTACTTTCCTTTTTTCATTACTTTCAGTTTACTTATTATTACTTCTCCTTTATAGCCAATACCTGCTCTCCGTGCCCTGCCATTTCTCTGACCGCTTTTTCAAACACTTCAAACTTTCTCTTGCCTTCTTATTTTATTTATTTCCTTCTCCTATTTTCTCTTATTTCAGAAACTGTAATCCCATCCCACTCAGTAATAGAAATAATATAGACTATATAATTCCTACCCTATTTAAGTTGTTGCAATTATTAATGTAATGGACAACATAGTAGACACCTGCTATAAAAAAAAACAGATCTAATTCCTGTTTTGTTTTGTTTTTTCATTGTTGGTACTATGGTTAAATGATGATCTCACCATTTCTTTATATGTGACAAATAGTGTCATTGATATCAAAAAATACTGAACATGTAGATTAAATCTGTACATCAAATGCTGACATTAGTGCTATTCTTTGGTTTCTTCTCCCTCTAAGAGGAACTGAAAAGAGATTGGGCTTCATCAAAATCACAGAGTAGAGATACTGCAGCTGAGAAATACATCTCAACCAAGCAACAGTGAATCTTACCTACACACAATCTAACCCTACCTAAGCCTGAACATTACTCCAACTTAGAGAATAGAAGAGACTAAATCCCCAAATCAACAATAAGTACCTAAGGCAGAACAATTATAGAAGAACCTCAGATCCCATCCTTTGACATCTACTCATATATCAAAAACAGAGAGAAGTTCCAGAACAAATAAAGTAATTGCACACTAAAGAACTCACATAAAAAGGAGGAAGAGGAATTCATCTCAACTGATACACAAGTCAAAGCCTTCTGAAAACATGAGGAAACACTAATAACCACCACCCCCAATTCAAAATACCCCAACAAATCGCCCCTCTGATATTGATATGGATGAAATGTCAAAGAGGCAATATTAAAAACTGATTATTAAATTTTTCAATGGACTAAAAGAAGATCTAAGGAATGAATTAAGAGAGCAAATACAGAAGATGAGAGACCATTTCAATAAATAAGTAGAAAAAATGAAAACAAGATAAACATAACTCCTAGAAATGAAATATGCAATCAATCAAACAAAAAATTCACTGGAAATCATTACAAACTGATTAGATTGCAAACTGATTAGAAAATAGAACTTCAGACCACGAAGACAGAACTTCAGGCCTTAAAGAAAGAACATGTGAACTTATATAAATAAATAAATAAAATAAAGTTACTGTGTCTAACTACAACTAAAATATTTTTAAAAATTACACAAAATGGAAAAAAAAATATAGAACATGATCAGAATATACAAAAACACTGGGAAAATATCCAGAGAACAAACCTGAGAATCATTGGGAGAAAAGAGAATATGGAGACACAAGCTAAAGGTGTTAAAAAGGTGTTAAAAATATTTTCAATGAGATAGTCATAGAAAACATTTCTCATATCAGAAATGAGATAGATATCCACATACAGGAGATTTTCAGGACCCCAAATGAATCAAATTAGAAGCTCTTAAAGATACATCAAAATCAAAATGCATAACATAGAAAATAAGGGAAGAATATTAAAAGCTGCAAGAGAGAAACATCAGGTCACATTTATAAACAAACAAATAAGGCTCATTCTGATTTTTCCATTCAGACCCTAAAATCAAGGAAACACCTGGAATGAGATATCACAAGCTCTAAAATAAAACAACTGCCAATCAATATTACAATACTCAGCAAAGCCCAGTTTTGAATTTGAGAGAATAATAAAAATTTCCATAATAATTATAAACTAAAAAAAAATACATGATCTCAAAACCCACCCTACAAAAAATACTCAAAGATAAATGGCACACAGAAAAACTAAAAACAAATCCTAACACTCCCAAATAGAGGCATACCAACAGAGGGGGAAGACACTAGATGAGAATCAAGACAGCATTATATATAGCAAAATATTAAAATGGCAGAGAACCACAAAAACATATCCATACTTACACTGAATGTTAATGATATTAATTCCCTAATTTAAGGATATAGATTATCAAAGTGGATCAAAAAACAGGATTTAACTATATGCTGTTTACAATTCTTACAGAAAAAGACATCACAGGCTGAAGGTAAAAGGTTGAAAATACATATATATTCCATTCATATGGACTCTGAAAATAAGCAAGAATAGCTATCCTCATATTAAACAAAACAAGAGACAAAGAAGGCCACTACATCCTGACAAAGGAAAAAATCCATGAATATTTAACAACAGTAAATAATCATACTCCAAATTTTAGCACACCCAATTACTTTAAAAAATTATTCAATGACATTAAATCCCAGGTAGACCCCAACACAACAATACTGGTGATTTCAACACATCCTTAACACCAGTAGACAGGTCATCAAAACATAAAACTAATAAAGATATCTCCAACCTAAATATTACTATAAATCAAAGAAATCTCACAGAAATCTAAAAAATATTTTACCACAAAGCAGCTTCTTCTCTCAGCAACTCATGGAACTTTATACAAAACAGAACATATTCTAGGACACAAAGTAATTCTATGCAAATTTTTAAAATAATGATATTATCCCATGCATCTTACCAGGTCACAATGGAATGAAACTAGAAATAAACAATAAGAAAAACAATAGAAATCACATAAACACACAATGTTTGAAAAATTCTCTCTTAAATAACTAATGGATCAACAAAGAAATGAGAGTAAAAATCAAGGAATTCTTAGAAATGAACAAGAACAGAGATACAACATATTAATATTTCTGGGATAGTTTGAAGTAGTTAGAAGAAGAAAACGTATAACATTGAGTGCCTACGTTTTAAAAAATGGAGACATTCCAAATAAACAAGCTTATGCTCCATCTGATGGCCTTAGAAAGAGAACAAACCAATTCCAAAATCAATAGAAGACAGGAAGTAATTAAGGTCAGAACTGAAATTAATAAAATTGAGGAAAAAATCAATACCAGAGGATCAATGCAACAATGAGTTGCTTCTTTGAAAAGGTGAATAAGATTAATAAACTATTAGCCAAACTAACTCAAAGAAGGAGAGAGAAAACACAGATCAATATAATTAGAAATGAAAAGGGAGATATCATCACAGACCCTATTAAAATTCAGGGGATCATCAGAACCTATTTTGAAAATGTGTACTCCAATAAACTGGAAAATCTAGAACATACTAACAAATTTCAAAATATGTATAACCTGCCAAAATTGAACTGTAAGAGTATAGAAAACCTAAACAGACCAATATCAAGTGGGAAATCTAAATAGACAAACAGCAAGTAATGAAATTTAAACACCAATTATGAGCAATAAGTAGGATACCATCAAATTAAATACTTCAGCATAGCAAAGTAAATGCTTAAGAGCCTGAAGATTGAGCCTACAGAATGAGAGACAATCTTGGGAAGCTACTCCTCCAGTAGAGGATTGATATACAGAATATATAAAGAACTCAAAAATCCTAACAGGAAAAAAAATCTAATCAATAATTGGACAAAAGAACTAAACAGAAACTTCTCAAAAGAATAGAAACAAAGGGCCAAAAAACATGTGAAAAAAAGTGTTCAAATCACTACCAATCAGGAAAATGCAAATCAAAACTACACCAGTCAACAAAGGCAATCAAGAATACAAGCAATAATCAATTCTGGAGAGGATGTGAAGAAAAAGGAACATTTTTACACTTTGGGTGGGATCATAAATTAGTACAACCACTATGGAAGTCAGTATGAAGATTCCTCAAAAGACTAGGCATAAAACCATGATATGACCCAGTTAGATCACTCCTTAGTATTTATTCTATAGAATTACAGCCATCATACCATAGTGATACTTGCATATCTATGTTAGTAGCATCATAAGTCATAATAGCCACACTAGAACAGCCTAGATGTCCATCAGTGGATGAATGGATAAAGAAATTGTGGTATATGTACACAATTGAGCTTTGTATTTTCAGAAAAAATAGATGGAACATGAGATCATTATGTTAAGTCAGTTAAGGGAAATCAGTGGAATAAACATCAGGGACCAGGGGATAGGAGGAGGGAGGGGAAGATATGCTTGGGAGTGATATTGGCCAAATTTATATATTCTGTGTATACATAAACATGTAACAACAAATCCCATGAAAATGTACAAATATAATGTAATAATTGAAAATGGTAAAAAGTATAATACATTTAATAATATAACAATTATTATGACAAATGGTTTTTAATAGCTAGACCACAATTTTCTATCTTAACTGGTATTTTCATTGCAATATTTGTTAATGAAGAAGAAAAAATTACTGACAGTTTTTGCCTCTTCTATAGATCTTTGACCTCTCCTATCATTTGCATCCATGATCCAGACATTTCAAAACATAAACCAAAGATTACTGAAACTCCGTGGAGAGCATCTGGGGCAATTTCAGTTCAGTCTAAAGTTAAAACATTCCACATAGAAAATGATAGCAATTTCAATTTCTAGCTCATTATAGTGAATAAACACCAAATATCAGGAACTACAAGGAAAAACCCATACTAGATAGAGAGGCATGTAAGAGGCAGAAATGCAGATAGAAAATTGAAGGCAATCCTACCAATCTAACAGCCACGTCTGGCTTCTGTTCCCACTTGTCCTTACATCTCATACAGTCACTGTCTTGGCTCCTGCTACCCTCTCATTCATCACTTGTTAGGTTTTTCTTTTTTGTTTATGGCAACAAAAGATGATACAGGAAATTTACAGGAATGTGGCAGTCTCCAGACCCCTTCTCTGCATTGATCTCTTTCAATATAACAAGTACTGAATCACCCTCAAAGTCAGGGAAATTAAAAATCAGCCCACCTGATGTTAATTTCCCCACCTATGAATACGGTGGTAAATTGTCAAGGTTCACAGAAAAAGTTACATGTTTCATAAGAACATAGAACCAGTCTAGTTTACTTCCATCATCCCTAGGCCTAGACACGTGGTAGATACTTTGTGATGCAGGAAGGGAGAAAATAAGAGACTGGTATAAAATTGGGGTGAAATACAGAAAATAATTTGAAGATATCTTAATGATAGCAACTAGATGATAAAAAATATTTGGGAAGTTATTTTCCAGTTGCTTGAATGTCCAAAGAAACCTCATATATCTGTCTAGAGAATTATTCGAGGTTGTTCTCATGGTGAGAAGACTCCATGGAAACTCACTGATTTTGACCATCATTATCTATGAATTCTTTGAAAGGGAAATGAGCTGGCTAAAGATCAGTCGAGATGTACATTAACCAATTTACAGAGACGAATCAACCTGAAGTTGATTTTACATGAAGCATTTCTGCCCCCACCCCCAGGACTACCCCACTGCCCTGATTAGTCCTTCTCTTGGTCTCAGCTGTCGACCTGCATGGAAGGTTAGAGGTGCTTCACTTAAGCACAGGGTCTCAGACTTGTGGCAAGGCCTCTGTCTCAATCTGCTTCTTTCCACATATTAGGTGATCATGTTTGTAAATCTGAAGTCAAGAGTTTACTAGGAAATCTCCCAGCCTTCTTGAAATTCCTTCCAGAAAAAAAAATTATTTAAGCTCATATGCTGAACAGAGAAGTAGAATGTGGTATTATAATAAAGGCCACTGTCTCAATTCATCTAAAGTTAATTTGCTAATAATTTGATTATTTAGCATATGCCTGCTATGCCAGATACAATGAATATATACCATTTATCAACTGTTCATCTTTTGACCAACTAACATTTATTTATTCATTCAAGAGTAAGTTTTGCTCAATGCCAAACACAGAGGTGAGCACTGGCAGGGAATGGTGAATTTGACTGACATTATTACTTTCCACAGAACTCCTTTGGTAGATGAGATAAAAATATTTTAAACAAATATAATAATCTGAAATTCTTATAAACACTATGAAGGAAACAACAACAAGAAAAGAAGCTAAAATGGAGGATAACTGTAATGACTGAGGTCCTCCTTTTAGATAGAGTAGTCCTAATCATTTTCCTGGGAGGCAATGTGTTATCAAGAAGTGAAAGAATGGAGTTCTTGGTTAAGAGTGGAATTGGGAGAAGTACATTCTAATAAGTACTCTGATGTAGTCATGGGAAAGTGTTGTGTCCCACAAAGAGCGAAGAGTCACACATGGAGAAAGTTTTGATGGATTTCTCAGTAAAAGAGCCAGGCAAATCTTTTCATGCCACAGATCATTTACCCTGGAGTTTGTAAATGTCCAGCTATTTCCCATCTGACTTGCAGGCCACAGCCAATTCCCACAATGCCTTGTTTCCAGCCAGCTGTCAATCCAAACTCCAACAGTTTTCAAATAATTCTTACTTAGGAATTACATAACACTGACCTACCACCTGGGATATTTATTTCAAAAGTGAACACAAAGAGATCATAAGTCCATCAAGGTGCAAAGGAGAGAAGCTCTAACAGGTCACCTGGAAAAGGAATGGTTCTGGTAGGTCTCAACCACGCACATTTACAGATGCTAGCTTTACAAATTTTGCCCATTAGAGTCCTTATAAATGGAGACATTTTCACCACAAAGAAAGCAGATAACTTATTATTTATTTTTAAAAAATGTTTTGTCTCTAATGTGAATAAATACACATACACACACACACACACACAGTTCAGTGTTCTGTTATGACAAGGTCATGCATGTTAGAATTGTTTCCTTTTAATTTAAGTCGGTTTTAACATTATTAGAGTCATTAAGTTTAAGAACAAAGTTTTTTACTATCTAACATCATTCTCTTTGCTATTTCTCTTATGGAAAATCTAATTCTGAGTGTGCTATTCTGTGGTTATTAGCTCGAGTAGTCAATATTTGTTTATCTCTGTCAATCCTTGACTTCTGCTAAATGATCAAATGATTTACATTAATACTCAGTAATTCGACATACTGCCCCGTAACCACTTAATTTGTACCAATCTAATGTGACTTATGTTTTAATAAGTAAATACAGGTTTTTGGAATGTGTGTAGTCAGTAGCATTTTGCTTCAATAAAACACTTTAAAACTATTTTTCAAACACTTGGAGTTTGGCAAAACATAAAGTGCCTTGGCCTAGCTCTCTTCCTCCCATTTTTAAACCCAGTGCGTTTCGAGGAGAATTTACTTCATGTGTTTCCAGTACATTTTTACACTTAGCTTATTTAAATGGTGTTTTGCAAGGTCTCTGTGAGTTCTAAGAAGTCAATAACCAGTTTATAAAGTGTTTTAGATTTCCTTTACATTGAACCAGGTGATCAAATTGGGTTTACAATAATATAAACAAATGATAATGTAAGAATTTACCTCAAAATGTAATATTTTATAATACCCATTGCATTCAAACTGTGTGAAAGTTACATATTATTGCCAAATAGGGATCAAATACTGGACATTAGATGCCACCCAAGCATCCCCTGTTAGGTCTGTGCTGGAACGCAGCTAAATAACAAACCCTATCAAGATTAATGTAGATGTGTGAAAAACCTGGTCTCTGATTTGTGACCAAGTTCAACACAGGGAGGGAAACTTGATTTTTCTGAAAGTAGCTTGCTCTACTAACTGTATGACAGCTCCCTGGTTAATGACTGTGACTTTGGACAAATCACTTAATTTCTCCCCATCACTGTCATTTTCTTTTCACCTCAAAAAGGGTAATAATGTACAACTGATCTTGTAGGGTTGGAGTGAGATATACATAAAATAATAAGGTGAAGATATAAGGTATTCAGCAATGGGTCTACCTACAGTTAGTGCTCGATAATAAAGATGATAATTATGTACCTATAAATTGAATACCTATAACAATAACCAGTTAAACTGCTTTTAGTTAGATGTACATTAATTAAAGACCACTTTCATTTATCTTTTTTAATTATTTTGCTGACAGGGAATACCAAATAGAGCAATACAAAATAAGCTACATCAGGGCAAATATGAGAGTTTTATACACACACACACACACACACACACACACACTTTGGTTGGTGACTGACATACTAGATTAGGAAGGAGCAAGTCTTCCCATCCTACAACCTGTTAGCTGTGTGACTGGGTGAGTTCCTTAATTCTACTGGGCTCCAGCTTCACCTACAAATTAAAGTAGCTAAAGGAAATGACTTCAGGGTGCTGCACACTTTTGAATACAGTGCTTCTATTCTTTATCTCAGAATCAATCCTGAAAATGAACCAGTGATAACCAATATTCTCTAAATATATCCAGGCAGGGCACTACCACTTTACTTAAAATTTAGAAAGATGCCTACTGTTGGAAGATTCAGAGAACATAAACTACATATGCACCTGGTTATCCTTCTACCTTCAAATATTTGCTTATTAATTTATTCATTCAAAAGAATTATTTAATGCCAGGTTCAATTATAGGCACCAGAAAAGCAACTGTCAATTTGTCTGTGAACTTTACTTACATTATCTTTGCTTTTTTGTTTTTGTTTTTGTTTTTTTACTTTCTAAAATATGTTTGGAAGCAAAGTCAAAAGAAAGTGCATATAAACTCATCTATATGTGCCAGTATTCTTTATGTTAAAGATTCTAAACATTGAAAAGAAAAAAAAAAACATAAACAAATATAATTTCAAATATGTGACAAGCAACAGATTTGAAGAAATTAGACCATATTAATTCCTTTTGCTTTTTCTAACTTTGAATTAAGGAAAACTTTTAAAGTAAAGATTCAGTATGGTTTTTGTTATCTGTAAGAGTACAACAATTTCAACCCATAATTTTATCCTCTATTTGGCATTATTTTGTTGCTTATTACAATTTTTCATCACTTCCCCCATATGTAATCTGATCATTTTGCAATTGGAGAGGTATTTTCTGAGTTAGGCCTATATCATGAAGAAAGTTCAGACCATAGTCAAAATAAGATTTCTAATCCCTCTTTGATATTGCCACAACCACTTACCACAACCTATACTGTAGCTAATCATTATTCAAATTAATAGTTAATTATAAATGCCAATGAATAAAATCTTTCATCAGGAGAGCAAGCAGATTTTCAAAAATCTGAGAAGAGTAAGTGAAGACCTAAAACTGTCATGAAATCATCTCTCACTTAATCCAGAAATATTTGCATTTCATCTCAAACATCTGTCTTTTAGGTCAGTCTTTTTTTATTTTTTTCTCATAGTACTGCCAAGATAAATTCAGAAGTATACATTCTCTTCCAGATTGAATCAGGCATGTGATTATTTTTAGATTTTAAATTAAAGCACAAATGTCCTTCTTGTCTTGACAAACACTTTCCTACAATTCCCTTCTTGAACATCCATTTCAGGTTAAAGAAATAATCTTATCCTCATGCTCACAATACTTATTTTACCACTGTGTCACTCTGTTAAAATGGACCATCTTATTGTTGCCACCTGAAAGTATAATAATACTTATGTATTGGTCATGTAACTTTAATCTCTCCTTTTCTAGATACTAGGGAAAATAAAAGTATAAGAAATTAATCTGCTTTCCAGATGCTAACTTTCTAGCTGGATGAAGGATACTAACAAACATGATATGCTGAAAAGCAGGCTTCTGATAATACATGCAATCAAGACACAGAACAAAGAAAGTTTCCTCTGATTTTGAGAAATCAAAATTCATTTTGGAATTCCCCAAAGAATTCCATGAATTCTGTACTCACAAAATTCTCTGAGACTAACATTTTGGCTCCAATTTTGCCCTGGTATGCTTTATCATTCCCTGGTATTATTTATTCATAACTGCTTCTATGCTTGCTAAAGGAACTTCATTACCACAGAGCTAATCAAAAGAATGCTGACATCCAAGCTATGGTGGCTGGGTTGTGTAAGTCACCAAAGTTCTCTTTTATCAGAATAATGCTGGTTCACGTGCAAACTAGAAAGAGGAGCTTCTCTATTGTCTCCAAGGTCTCAAAAGTCTTCTGTGCTCCACATCAAAAAAAGTTTTGAATTCTGTAGTAGCTCTGCCTCTAAAGTATCTATCCCTTACTTTAATTCAAAACCAGTACAAGCAAATCTGGTGACAGGGAGATACCATATTACACAAAATATCCTCCTCCCTTCTTCCCCACGTATCAATCCTTCTCTTAACAACACTGCTTTTTTCTCAAATTCAAGACAAAATGACCTCCAAATGAATAGGCTTAAAAACCAAGGAGAGAAACTCTTATTGTCATAACCAGTAGTCTTCCAAAAATCATGAGGTTATTCAAATACAGCTTTGAAATTGAGCTTTGGAAGAATTAAGTGACTTCCAGAAAAAAATCACATGAGCTAAGGAATAAAACAATGTTTAAAATCAAGTACAATTAACTATGGTGAATACCAGCATCCCTGAATAAATTAGAAGGAATTTTGCAAAATGAAGGCTGCTAATGCCTGATAGAGGGTTATTACTTTCATATTGTACTTGGATATTTGGGATTCAATCAATTCTTTTGGATTATATTCAGACATATAATTATTAGATCTTATGATGATACTGCTTTTAATTTTTAGATATCTCATTGTAGTTTTGATTTGAGTTTCCCAGATGTTAGTAAGTTGAACATCTTTACATAGACAAATTGGGCATTTGTAAGACTGTTTGGAGAACAGTCTGTTCAAGTAATTTTCCTGTTTTTTTTCAATTGGATTTTATTCTTTACTGCTGATTGAAGAAATTCATGTATTTGTGGAATTGTAATGAGATATCTTATAACTATTAGAATGAAAATATATATATCAAACAAACAAGATAACCAGTGTTGATGATGATGTAGGGAAATTCAAATCAGTATTTGGAAGCAGAGAACTTCTTAGAAACATCATCAAAGATAGTACCAACCTAGATATTATTTATTTTGTTATTATATTGATAACATTGCTTATTTTATATTCATGTTCCAAATTACACATTTTTAAAATTTTGAGAACAAGTCTTATTTCAGAAGATAATTTTTGTTAGTTTGTACATGGATGCATATTCTAAGAATTAAAATTTTTTTAAATTAAAACCTTTTGGGGGGGAATACATTCTAAACCTCAGCTTTATTATTGATAAATAAATAAATTGCTTTAGATGAACTCCAAGAACTCTACCATTCTATAAAAAATATACTTCCTTAAATTAAGACATACATATATGCATATATACAAATAAAAATATACAATGAACTATATATTGGAGATGTTTAACTATGCAACTGATTCCTTCTAAATCTCTAACAAATCACATTTTAACACACAAAAAAATTGCTACCAGAAAAATATTAAAATAACAATATATATTGGAGAGAAAAATATAATTTCAGTTTTATAGAACATTTAAACCATGATTATGGAAATTTGCCTATCTTCAAAATTATTCAATTTGAAATTCTGAAAATGAGTTGGGTTTCAAAATATAATCAGTTTTTAAAAAATTGTGTCTAAGGACTGGGGATATAGCTCAGTTGTTAGAGTACTTGCTTTACATGCACAAGGTCCTGGATTCAATCCCCATCACCACACACACACACACACACACACAAAAAAAAAAAAAAAAAAAAACCACTCCAATAACATAATAATCAGTAGAACAGAATATAATAGTGATAAAATTCAATTTTTATTTTCAAATTCTCTGTGATGTTATAAATTAGTTATCTTTGACAGACGAATTTATTTTTAGTACATTAGTGAAATATTAACTTAAGGTGAATTGTAAAATATTGCTAATACATACTCAGAAAAACACATATATGTCCTCCCTGGGAAAAGTATAAAGCTTTGCTTTAAGTATTATATTTCATTTAGGATTCATGCTTTTGCAGAATGTCTCACATGCTGTATTTAAAGGAAGAAGCAGAACAAAGGAGAGTTTGGCTCCATGATGGGTTATTACTTTCATATTGTACTTGGGAACTTTAATGCACCCACCCTAAGATTTCTCCCTTGGTTTCCTTTAAATATTATCAGTATCTATTCTTTTTTCCTACCTCTTTTACATTTCACACATGAAAAAGATTAACACAGTGTCTCATGTCAGTTTTTGTATGTCATCCTTTCTATTTTTGATTCATTTTTTCAAAAATCTCCAAAAGCATTTTAAAATATATGGTTTTAGAAAGGTCTGGGTGAGAAATTCTAGGCTTTGAGTGATCTTCTGAAATCATTTTGACTTATTTCTAAAAGCAATTTATCCTGCCTCACAAGTATCTTGTTATAAAGTATAATCTGGATGCTATATGGTTTTAACCAGTCTTCAGTGTTCAGAGACCATTTTTATTCATTGTGGAAATTTAATTTATCAATTTTTGAATCAACATATCTTTTTACAAGTTTGATTCAATCCAGTAACCACTATGTCAGAGAAGGCATTGTGGATACAAACCGTAAATTCTAATCTCAAAATATTAAAAATTAAGCATAAATAGAAATGGAGCCTGGCATGGTGGTGCACCCCTGCAGTCCCAGAGCCTCGGGTGGCTGAGGCAGGAGGATTGCAAGTTCAAAGCCAACCTCAGAAAAAAGCTAGGTGCTAAGCAACTCTGTTCGATCCTATCTCTAAATAAAATAGGGCTGGGGATGTAATTAAGTGGTTGAGTGCACTTATGTTCAAAGCCTAGGACCAAAAACAACAACAAAACAAAAACAGAAATGGAAGTAACAATTAATTCTCTCTTCCTCATCTTTCCTATGGCTTCATTCCTTTTTACAAAACCATAAAATCCAGCAGACAGCCCTCTTTTGCTAACATTCAGTATCTTTTTGTTCTTACCTTTGTATTCATAGGAGTGTAAACTTTCTAATTTCTATGATTCTATCCTTTGTGCTCCCAAATCTAGGCTTCTGAATGATATCACAGGACAGCAAATAATCCTAGAGAATAATGAACCACAGTCCTCAAGTCTCTAACACTTAGCCAACACAGGGATTTCTCAAATAGTTGATTTCAAGTTTCGTTACCCCGCTGACACTTAAAAATATATCTTTTTAAAGACATACATTTTATGTCTCTACATAAAACTTTTCTGTTTTCTATGCTGACTTTCTTCTTAAAACTGATTACATTCTACATCACTGAAATTCTCATGGCTGCCCAAATCAAACTCATTTAAAGAGCTGTCGTCCACAGTTGAACTGATAGCAGACTTTTCTCCAGCCTCAGAAGACTAGGTGCCTCTCCTTTCATAAGGTTGACATTTCCCCCTCTACTTTCTGTGCCATACACTCCCAATTCTTTTCAGTTGTCTCTTGGCAACTTTCTAAATTCCTAGGGACAAAGGCATATTTGGGTCATGGTAAATGGAAAAAATAGAGTTCAACCACCATTCTACTCTGGCCCTTGTGAGTTTGATTCTTGATTCTACATATTGGTGAGATCATGTGGGACCTGTCTTTCTGTGCTTGTATTATTAAACTTAGCATAATATACTCCACGTTAACCCATGTAGTCACAGGTAAGGATTCCTTCTTTCTTAAAGGCTGTGTTACCAAAGGCTGGGGGGTGGGGAAATTGGTGAGATGTCAAAGAATAAAAAAAATTCAGTTAGGAGGAATTAGTTCAAGAGATCTCTAGAGACTATATTCAATATTAATATATTGTATACTAAGATACTGTTGAGAGAATAGATTTTTAGTGTAAGTATGTGAGGTAATCCATACATTAAATAGTTTAATTCCTTCTATAATATATAGATATATCAAAACATCATGTTGTACACCATAAATAAATATATATTTTAAATCATCAGTTTAAAAATAGATTGCTTTACCCACCTAGTGTCATAGGTAAAATTTAGAAAAGCAACAGTACAAAATACTAGAGAAGAAACGGAACAAGTTATATCCATGGTTTACATATAAATTATACGGCTTGTAATAATGTTCAGTATACATATGAAGCTGTCTACTAATAAGTACTTACACAGTATAAAAAGAAACATATGCACACAAAACCTTGTACATGAATCTTCTTTGAAGTTTTATGTATAATACTCATAAGACGCAAATAATTCAAATATCCAACAGGTGAGTGAATAAACAAACTGTGATACATCTATGCCGCAGTCTGGCTGGGCACAAATCACGAGCCACTGAAGCAGGAACAAACTTTATTTTTAAACTGCAGGAAAACACTTCACACAGCTCCCGGGGAATCCTCCCGAACGCCACGAGGCTTCTCCAGGAACCCCCAGCCGGAAATATCTCTCCCGGAAATCCCTCCTCCTGCACTTCCCCGACCAATGGGAACTCTCGGGGAATCCCCGGAAATCCCCACGAGAGCTCCAAAATAGTGCGAGAATTCAAAAGTTGCGGCAGAGGCAGATAGTAATGCCTCGCCTGTCAATCAATACTGTTGGCAAAATGCCAGGGGCCATACAGACTCGGCCGTGGCTCTCAGCACATCTACAGAATCCAGGCAATGGAATACTATCCAACCATTACCAGTACAGGATAATAGCCACAGCACAATGTAGGTAAACCACAAAAAAATGTATTCTAGTGAGCAAATTCAGTCAAGAGAAAGTGCATGCTATATGAGTTCAATCTAATAAAACTAGAAAATGCAAATTAAAAAATAGTGACAGAGGAACAGTAGTCTCCTGAGGATAAAGGGACAGGATGGAAGTTGGGAAGGGATTTTACATCTCAACTACTGGAAGCCTGCACTGCCCATCAGAAATTCAAACCATCCCGTGAAGTATGGGAACTAAAAGAACTCCTCATCAGACGGGACAACAGAGCCAAGCTCAAACACAAAATCTGGGCTTGGTTCCACCCTTCTTCACAGAAAGAAAGCTAAAATATAATCTCCAGTTAGAAGACTGGAACTTTTTCAGCTAAGACACTATCAAGAAAACATTTGAATATCATGATTCATTTCATTAGAAAAAAATTACAGTATATGTAGTTAAATTTAAAGTATATGTTACTACTATGCATGAAACTATGCATGAGTCTAGAGGACATAAAAATCTTAACTAATAAACTTAAAAATTATAAAATATTTAGAAGACTGTAAATACTTAAAAAATAAAACTTTGAGTATTCAGGGGAAAAGGCTTTTCATAAAAAAGCATATGTCATAATAATTAATTATGTGCCCTACCAAAGTCTGTAAAAGTAAATTTTGAAAATTAAAAAAAAGAAATAGTAAAGATAAAAAATGAAACAATGTAAAAATAAATTAAAGAATGCCTAAAAATTTAATATCAAAATTTGCTCATTTACAGAGGAAAAAAAAAGATAAAGAGCCAGATTGCTAGTCAAAAGAGAAACAATAACAAACATCAAAAACTTAGGAATTAAAAAGGGAAAATGGTCTAAAAATTGACACCAGAAAATGAGTGAAAGACTATAGTTTAGATCAAGAAGACATTAGATAATTGTGTGAAATGCATAAAATTAGGACTCTTGATAAAATACATTATTTACTAAAACCTTAAATAAGCAACATTGGTCAAAACTTATGTAAAAAACTATAAATAAAGCAATAAGCATTTAAAAAATTGAATCCATATATGCCGCAGTCTGGCTGGGCACAAATCACGAGCCACTGAAGCAGGAACAAACTTTATTTTTAAACTGCAGGAAAACACTTCACACAGCTCCCGGGGAATCCTCCCGACCGCCACGAGGCTTCTCCAGAAACCCCCAGCCGGAAATATCTCTCTCGGAAATCCCTCCTCCTGCACTTCCCCAACCAATGGGAACTCTCGGGGAATCCCCGGAAATCCCCACGAGAACTCCAAAATAGAGGCGGATACTGTTGGCAAAATGCCAGGGGCCATACAGACTCGGCCG
>NW_025999853.1:25675344-25706067 GCF_001458135.2 Marmota marmota marmota
TTTTCTTCCTCTGTCTGACTAGCTTGAGAGACCTTCTCTTTTGCTTGATCTAAAATGTCTTTCTCCATGGTCTGAACCTCTAACAATTTACTTAACACTCTTTCAGTTTGTTTTTTACTAATTTCTAATCTGTTATAAAGATAACGCAACCCAATAAGATAACACAAAACAAAACCGAAACAGAATGAAACAAAAACGGAACAAAAAATCGTTGTATCAATTTTCCTATTTTCTTGACATGTGCATTTGTGGTCTATTTCTATCTCTTCCTCAGGGGTGAACAACTTCAAACCTTGAGCCAACCATTTTTCCCAATCTGCCTGAGAAAATTCTAGGGATAGGCAGCTTGAAACAAACACAAAACAAATCAAAACAAGAACACATTGTTTTTTAAAATGGTCACCCATTCTCTCGCCTTCCCTTAGGGGCAAGCAATTTCACTTACCCCGAAGCTTCAGACGTTCCCCGCAAGGGCCACCAAATGCCGCAGTCTGGCTGGGCACAAATCACGAGCCACTGAAGCAGGAACAAACTTTATTTTTAAACTGCAGGAAAACACTTCACACAGCTCCCGGGGAATCCTCCCGACTGCCACGAGGCTTCTCCAGAAACCCCCAGCCGGAAATATCTCTCTCGGAAATCCCTCCTCCTGCACTTCCCCAACCAATGGGAACTCTCGGGGAATCCCCGGAAATCCCCACGAGAACTCCAAAATAGAGGCGGATACTGTTGGCAAAATGCCAGGGGCCATACAGACTCGGCCGTGGCTCTCAGCACATATATATACATTTTTCAATGCTTCCTTCTCCCTAAAAGAAAATGAGCCCAGACAACTTTGTAAAAGAGTTTCACTACCATCAAGGAATAGAAAATCCATTTTAGATATGTTTATCTCTGGAAAATAGGAAAATAAATTGTTCTAACCAATTTTACAAGTTACAAAACAAACAATGGGTACCAACAAACAATTGTTAACAAACAATGGATAAAAACAAATCATTGGAAAAAATATATTTTAGACCAATCCTAGTAAACATTTAAAACTAGCTGAGGAAGAAAATTTAAGTAAGCTGTTAAGAAACTTCATGTAGGAACAATTTTTTAAAATTAAAAGAGTATTAGTTAGTAAGTTCCTTTTAATCACTAGAGATGAATTGCCAAATATAGAGAAAATATCTTACTAAAAGTGATCTGTATAAAAAGTGATTAGGCATATTGTGGAACACACACACACACACACACACACACACACTTTTGAAATACAAGCAATGCATTGAATTAGAATTAGGCAACCTCAACTGTGTCCACAAGAAAGTATCACCTTCTTGAGGAAGTTTCTAACGAAATGAAGATTTTTTGTGTGTTCTATAATGTATTTTTTCTTTCTTACTACCGCAAAACAAAAAAATGGAAGCTTGATCAGAGTTTGTAAATAGTTTTCTCAGAGAAGAATGCCTGAGTCCATTTGGTTGAAGAACACTAGTAATAAGTAAAAGCAGATGCTTGAACCTTTTACTCAAAGTGTACTTTAGCCATAGCACATGTCTTTCTTTTCCTCAAGGGAAGAGACATAGAGATTGTAATTAAAATAAATACATGTATATACATTTAAAATTTCCCATTAACAGTGAAGGCAAAGGACATTATCATGATAGAAGCTTTAAATTGGATTGGATGTTAGCCACTGTAACAGCTTATCATCAGGAAATTTTGATTCCATTATGAGAACTATGATGAGGAGTGAACAGATAAAACACAAATTTATGATTCATGGAATTTGGGACAGTGCTCAGGATATAAATATCCAAAAAGACAGTAATCTTCTCATTCACTTTAGGGATGGCACTAAGAGGGTGCCTCTATAATCATGGTGCATAAAGTGCTTCATAAGAGAGCTCTTGCTGCATTACAAACCACTCCAAAACTTGATGACTTAAAATAATATCTGTTACTCACTACTTACAAATCTCCACTGTGGCTGGCAATTCTGGTCTTGCCTGGGTTTCATCTTATATCTGCAGTTGACTGTGGAACAGGTAGACAACTACTAATTTTGTCTGGATCACTCACATATTTGGGGCCAGTATACCATTGACCCATGTGTTATTAGCACCGCCATGTGTGTTCTCATTTTCCAGTAGGCTGGCTAGGCTTGTTCTCATATCAAATACAGAAGAGTGAAACAGAGAGAGAACAGAAGTATACAAGAACACTTGCACTTCAGGATTTGAACTGGCACACTGTCATTTCTGTCATGTTTTAACGGCTAAAAGAAGTGATAGACCAGATTCAAAGACTGGGGAAACAAATTCCCAATTCTTAATGAAGAAAACTGTAAAGTCACATTGCAAAATAAGCAAATGCAGGTAGGGCTGGAAATTTTGTATCATTACTGTAATCACTCTACTGAACAGAACCCAGCTGTGATAATGGATATGAAAGGTCTTTGAATTTTGTTTAAAAGAGGAAATATAATTTATAGGAACCTACACAGTCCATCACACACAAATACAAATACTTATTCCTCCTAAAATTGGTGCCATTTACTATAGCTCCAAAAAGCAAATGAGAAAAAGCTTTAGCTAAAAGTTACTTTGAATGCAATATCAAGGGGAAATAAAAGAGTAGTCAGAGATCAGTTATGATGCTTCATATGTACCAAGTTTGCAAAAATGGAACATTAACTATGACAGACAGCATTACATAGCAAAAGAAAATGCTATAATAGGATGGCCAGGGAAGAAACTGAAAGCCTATTCAGAAATCTAACAACTCTTAAAGTTCAGGTCTGTATCATAAACAGACTAGATTCAAACACCAGGAAGTAGTGTGTCATTTTTAGGGCACATAATCTTATAGTATGTGTCTTTTTATTAGATAAAGGTGTCTGGTGGTTATTTAGAGGAGTAGCAAGTTTCAGATATTCAAATTCCACTTTTTTTTCCTTGATTCAACAATTTTAAGCTAGAGAGTTGTTAAGCATTAGCTTGTGTTTCATTGACTGAACTATTATAAATAATTAGTTAAATATTTTTCTGGGGTTATAGTTTATTAAGAATGTTTGCTAGAGATCCACAGGTTTCTACATTGGTTTTTTAATTGTTCTGACAATTTACCAACACCTAATTAAGGTAATGTCACCATCATGTATAATCATCCATCTTTCAAAACATGGGGGCATATTTATTTTCCCTAATGCACCCCTGAATTCCAGCTTTTCTCTAACATAAACAATCACTATGCCCTGTCTACTTAATAGTTTTGTGCTAATCTTCTCATTCCTAATATCAAAAATTCAATAAAACCCACAGTTCTATTGTCCAGAAAACATCCTAATTTTTCCTACCTATCTACATTATTTTATCCACACACATTTTCTAGTACACAATTATAAACTTCCCTAGTACTCCTTGAAAGCAGTGAGAAAAATAAAATCACTCTTAAGACATCAAAAGTTTCCATACCCTATTCCTGGCCTACCTTCTCCATCAGAATTCAAATCCTTGGACAACTATAAAATCTATTTACAGTATTCCCTATGTTTCAGTGACCAGTTCTTTTACTGATTAACTCCATTTTATTCTTCCCATTTAATTTTCAGAATCACCTCTTGAAAGAACTTTTGCCTGACTCAGTCTACATTTGAATTCTTCTGTTTTAGATAATAAGTGCCACAGCACTTATTATCCTATACATCTGCCTCACTCACCAATATATTTTGCAAATTTATGAAAGGTTTATTGTTGTGTTTGGGGTGTATGTGTGTGCATGTGCACATTTATGTGGTTTAATAAATATTTGCAAAATGGTATCATTTTACCAAGAGAAAACAGAGACCAGAATAAAAAATTTCCCTTACCTTATGTTTTGCAATAATAAATACATTTTTTAAATCTCAAATACACAAAATAGCTCAATTAAATTTTATTCTAAAAATGTTTAGTGTAAAAAATGATAACAATCAAAAAATGTATGTTTCTAAAGCTAGATAACATTAGTATGAATTTAAAATAGTAACCAAGGGTTGTAGAAAACACAAAGTCATCTAGCTTAATCCTGTATACTGCAATAATGTCATTAGTAATATCTATTTTGAAATCTTTCTTAGTTATGTTTTATAAAGAACCATTTAGAATGTTGTACATTATACCTCTTTACTAGAAAGTTGTTCTTACACTATAGTACATACAATTTATAGAACCTCCCTTCAAGTTGATATTGCTTTGTTAACTTCACTAAAACAACAAAACCCCGGATTATCCTGAGTAAGCTTTTGCTGTCTATTTAACAGATTGCAAAATGTCTTCAAGTTAGATTTTATTAACAGGAAAGAAAGGATTAGCCATTTGAAGGTAATGAAAAAGAAATAAGACAATGAGCAAGTCAAATAGCCTCTTATTTTTTTCAGTATTATAAAAACTCATCTGTTTACTACTTAGGTTAGTTAGAATGTTATAAATTGAATGATAGCCTTAATCCATTTAACATTATGTTGATTTCCATAGTGATTCAGAGACCAAAAGTAGAAGCTATTCAATATTTCATCACCCTAGAAATCTATCAAAACAGACAGTATTGAAACATAAAATACTAGTGCATATAAAATAATAATTGTTCTCTTTGTCATTAAAACAATATATCTTAGGAGATATTTCAATAAAAATTAATCTACTGTGATTCACTGACTCTGAACTGGGATTTTTTATTTTACTTTTTCCCTATATGTATATTGCAATTTTTAATGTTTGAGTCAGTTTGGACAACTGTAATAGAGTACCATAGATTGGTTAACTTCTAACTAACAGAAATTTATTTCTCATAGCTTTGAAGATATAAAGTCTAATCATTCAGTCTTCAAATCTGTGAGAAATGGTGCCAGTATGGTTACATTTGGAAAGTACCTCTTCTGGGATATAGATTAATATCTTTTCTTTTCTTTTAATTTTTGATTTGTTCTAATTAATTATACATGACAGTAGAATGCATTTTGAAACATTGTATACTGTATACGAATGTGGCACAAATTCTCATTCCTCTGGCTGTATATGGTGCAGATTCACACCAGTAGTATAATCATACATATATATAGGATAATAATGTCTGCCTCATTCTACCGTCCTTTCCATCCCCACAGTCCCTCCCCTAACTCCCCTCTGTGCAATCCCAAATTCCTTCATTCTTCCCTATCCATGCCCCCACTATGGATCAACATCTGCTTATCAGAGAAAACATTTGGCCTTTGTGTTTTTGAGATTGGCTTATTTAACTTAGCATGATATTCAAGAACTTTTTATTGTACCTTCACATTTTAGAAAAAAGGTAAGACAGTTCTGTGGATCCCTTTTACAAGGTCATTAATCCAGTTCATGAGTGTTTTACCCTCATGAAATCATTACCTTTCAAAGGTTCCAGATCCTAAGGCCATCACATTGTGGAGGTGGGGGGCTTAGGATTTCAATATATGAATTTGGGGGGCACGCAAACATTCAAACCGTTGCACTAGGCAATTTGTTATTCTGTTTTATTTGTTTGTTTGTCTTTTTTCCTTCTGGAAGTCATTCTTATCAAGGTTTTTGGTCATAGTATGTCTCTACTGGCACTAATAGTAAGTGACTCTAGAGATTGTGACGTCAGTAAGTTGTATCATATAACTCTAGAGAATTTACATGGGAAAAATAAAATCTACAATCATGAAAAATAGAAGAAAATAGGGAACAATTAGAATATAACCAAAAACTGAAGTTTAGAGTGGATTGTGGGTGGCACATTTACAGCACTAATTAACTATACAAGCATGCTAGGCAGGTACACTAGTGAGAATGAAGTGAACCCTGAGATATGAGATTGGGATGTTTTTGTGTACATGGAAGAGCTTGAGAACTCTGAATGTCTAAACCCCCTTGACTCCTGATGAATAAGACAAATGATGCCCTCTCCAAGGAACTAGGTCTTCTTTGCATAAAATCCTTTCTATAGGACTGGGGTTGTGGCTTAGCTGTAGAGCACTTGCCTAGTACATGTGAGGCCCAGGGTTTGAAACTTAGCACCAAATAAAAAAAATAAATAAGTAAAATAAAGGTATTGCATCCAACTACAACTATAAAAATAAATATTAAATTTTTTTTTCCATAACTAACACTGAGAAAATTATCTCATAAACTAATGCTAATTCCCATCAATCCCAATCTATTTCCATGCTATACTTCTTCCAGATCTTTATATAGATTTATAATTCTACTTGAAGCAAACAAATCAAATACTGATTCTCTCTATAAAAAGCCACTTTTATACACTAAAAATAGTCTAAGATTATCAGCAGCATCCTGAGGATAGACTCAAAAATTCCTTACAACCAATGAAGTTGAAACACAGCATCTTCAAAGGCACGGAATAGAGAAATAAGTTCATAGGTGACTAGAATGGTTATGTTGGATTGGATCTGTTAGCAGCAATCTGTTCCTATAAACCAAGGAGTGTCCAAAAAGTACTTACTTCCTATTAGCATTTTAAAAAATGCCTTGAAGAAAGGGAAGAACACCAGAATACTTGAAGAACAATGTTAATTCTATTGGGCAAGCTATGGCAATAGTGGGAAATTGTGAAATGGATTGAATTCCCTATCTCAAGAGGAAAAGGGGGAGATTCTCAGAAGGTTAGAAATCAAATGGACTCATTGAACTATCACAGACAAGATGAGATATGTGCCCTATAAAAACAAAGACAAATGGATAATCCAGTGGCTTCCAAAATTTATTGCACGTTGGAATCTTCCAGAGAAATAAAAGAATTACTGGTACTCCGACCACAGTCTCTAAAAGTAAGTTACCAAATTGTGTGTGGGAACCAACATTAGTATATTTAAAGATATTCCAAGTGATAACAATGTGAAGCAAAGTTTGGAAAACTATGGATTATTTCAGTATTTTGACCCTAGGGATATGTTACAATTACCAATTTATCACCATTTTGCTTAAAATTAAAATTAAATAGGAAGCCTACTAAGGTCTAACATGCTGTACTGAAAGAAAAGTTTGGAGACTTCTGGGCTGAATTCTACCAAAGCATCATCATCATAATAAAGAGCTAAGGAAAATATTAAGGATCTTTCCTGTCCATGTATCTGCCATGACCTTTGTATATTCTTGATAGAACACCTGGAAAATGCAGACTAATCTGTAGCTTTGGTTTATTCACAGGAACTCAGAGATGTTCACTTATCTCAAGGCAAAAACTCCTTCCTTCCCTGTGGGATCTGGCCTGTCCTTGGAAGTCTGGTGTGTCCTTGAGAGGTTCACTGTCTCATGCAGGTTGTTAGAATAAAGTTTTCCTTGTTCTAACTTGAATTTAAGTAGTCTCAAGGGGGACAGGCATGGTAGCACATGCTTGTAATCCCAGTGGCTCAGGAAGCTAAAGCAGGAGGTTTACAAATTCAAGGCCAGCCTCAGAAATGTAGTGAGGCCCTAAGCAATGTAGTAAGCCCTTCAAGACTGGAATCCTACTTTTGATAAGATATACTCCATGTTTGTATAAATATGTCAAAATAGACTCAATTGTCATGTATAACTTAGAACAAATAAATTTAAATAAATACATAGATAGATATTAAATAAATAAATAAATCGATAGATAAATAAAAGGGCGTGGCTCTGTGGTTAAGCACTCTGGGTTCAATCCCTTTAACATTACACATAGTGACTCATTGTGCATTTAAAAGAAGGATGTGGGGCTGGGACTATGGCTCAGTAATAGACTGCTTGCCTTATCTGCATTTTATCTCTCTCTCTCTCTCTCTCTCTCTCTCTCTCTATATATATATATATATATATATATATATATAAAAGTTGCTAAGTTTCTCTGTGCTTGCACAATTTCTGAAATTCCTCTCATTGATTTATACTTCTATTTCATTGGGGTGGAAAAAAAGTAGAGGATATGGTTTAAAATTTGGGGGATTGTTGAAATTTGTTTTCTGTTCCACGTTTGGTCTCTCCTGGAGAATGGTTTATGTGCTGATAAAAAAAATGTACATTTTGTAGCTAATGCATGAAATGTTCTACAAATAGATATTAAGTTCATTTGGATTTTAGAATATTTTCCTCTAATATTAGTTTCTTTGTTGATTTTGTTGTCTGAATGATCTCTTCACTGATGAAATTGGGGTCTTGGAGTCTCCAACTATCATTATTTTGGAGCTTCTCTCTCCTTTTAGATATAATAATATTTGCTTTACAAAGCTGCATGTTCCAGTGTTAGAGATATAGATGATTACAATTATTTTATCATGTTATTAAATTGATCCTTTAGTCCATACATTGTGATGCTTTTCTTTCTATGTTTTTTTTTCTTAAAGTCTATTTTATATGACAGATATGTAGTGACTCCAGTGTGCTTTTGGTTCCCATTTTCATGGAACATCTTTTTTCATACCTTCCCTGCCAGTCTGTGTCTTTATTGATGAAGTGAATTTGTTGTAGGTGACATGTCATTTGGTCTTGGTTTTTTTAATCCACTCATCTAGTCTAATTAGGGAATTTAGTATATTTCCAGTCTGTAAAGATACACCTCTGTCATTTATAAATATTTCTTCTGGTTGTATTAACTTCATTTCTTTCTTTTTCTCTCTCTCTCTCTCATTTAATTTTGCAATCTGGTCATTTCTGTCAATACAGTTTCTTCCTCTTTCTCTTTTGTGTATCTGCATCTGCTCTTCTAGGCCATTTTATGTGTCATGTTTTTTCTTATAATTAGTTTATCTTCCTTTCATTTCTAGATGTAGAACTCCCTTAAGCATCTTTTGTGAGGCTTGTAGATGATAATGAACATGCACCCTCAGTTTTTGCTTGCCTTATAAAGTTTTCATTTCTTCAACATTTATGAATTCTGGTTTTACTGGATATAGCCTTCTTGGTTAGCAGTTTTTTCTTTCAGAACTTTGAATACATTGTCTATTCCCTCTGGACCTATAAAATTTCTTCTGAAAAATCTGCTCTTAGTCTAATGATGTATCCCTTAACTGTGAATTGGCACTATTTTTCATTTGATTTATTGACTTCTTCAACGTCAAAATTTCTATTGGATTCTTTTTTTTTTTTATGATGTCAATCTCTTTGCTGAATTCTTGATTCAGATCTAGAGTGAATTTCTTAATTTCATTTTATAGAATTTTCTGTCTGCATTCTCTTCTCATTGAGTTCCCTCTTAAAATCATTTTTTTCTTTTTTTGGTACTGAGGATTGAACTCAGCGGTATTTAACCACTGAGCCACATCCATAGCCCTTTTTGTTTTTCTTTTTTCTTTTTTTGAGATAGGGTCTCCTTAAGCTGCTTAGGGCCTCACTCAGTTGGCTGAGTCTGGTTTTGAACTTGCTATCCTCCTGCTCAGCCTCCTGAACCACTTTGATTATAGGCATGCACCACCACATACAGCTATTTTTTTTAACTCTTTTGGGAGCATTTTGTCTATTTACTTTTCTTTGGTCTCTAGAAGCTTTTTTTGTTAGTCAGTTAATTAGTTTGTTTGTTTGTTTTGGTTTCTTTGGTGGTTTCATGCTTAGGCCTATAAAAAGCAATACATCATCATAGGAGTATGTGGTGGAGCAAAACTGCTCACCTCATAACTGGGAAGAAAAAATAAATAACATAAACCAGAAAGAGCCCCCCATTGTCCCCTTCCAGATATTACCCCCAAGGCCTGGAAAATTTCCCACAAGGTCCCACCTCCTAAAGGCTCTACCACTTCCCATGAAACTTTGGAGGACATTTAAAACCCAACCTATATCAGGCTGTCAATGAGGACTTTGGTTTCAGTTGGGTGAAATAATATATATTGTGTTTATACATACAATACATATGAATAGCCTTTTCAGTTGTAGTCAATGGTTTTATGACCAATGGTATGCACTATTGGGAATGGGGAGCTTGTCAGACTTCATGGGCTACATAATGGTAGAGAAATTTCAGGGAACTTTGGTGGGTGTGGCACAGCATATTTGGTACTGGATGCAGAGTGCTTTTCAGTCTCTGTGGGCCTCAGACCAGGAGAATCTTGGAAGATGTTGCACATGACAATAGGGCCAAGGCACAGTTGAGTTTGGTCTCAAAATGGCACCATGTAGCAGCAGTCTGGATATGAGAGGACACAAATGAACTGGGTCACCCTCTGGAATTGCATAAGAATGAGCACTCCCTAATAGCTCCCACAATAGGGATCAGGGTCCACAAGTGCTACAGGACTCCCTAGTAGCAAAAACCTCAGGTGTCCTTGTAGTTGATGGGGGCTGTTAGAGTCCTCCCTTTGAACTTTTCCTGATCATAGGATGACTTTCTTGGGTTCAACTTGGTCCCAAATGAAGCAACAGTTCAGTTGATGCAAGCCATTTTGTTTCTTTTACAGTCCATCAATCTCCATATTCCATAGTTTCTCCATTTTATCTGCACTGCATTCTCTCTCTCTCCCTTGAATATTCTAGGTGAATAGTAGCTACTTAGTATTTGTTTTGAACCCATCTTAATATAAAGAAAACAAATCCAGTTCCTCTAGTCAGCTATTTTGCCAGAAGTCCACAGGATCTTTTATGATACTTCATATAGGCACAACAATTTTGAATGAGGTGGTTGTTGTAGCTGCAAATTTCCTATTCAAAAACAACAACAAAAATATTTCCTGTTCAAACACAAGATGATGTTTATTTTTATTCTCAGATTTCAGTGACTCAGTCATGTGATATTGCCCCTCAAAATGTTTCTCTCAATCTCCCTCTTTCTTTTCACTCCCTATGATGCCATTCCTTTAATCTCTTGTGGGAATTAATACAATGACCTATTTACTGGTCTTGTATTCCTCACTTCATTTTTACAACATGGCCACTCGAATAATCTTTCTGAAACACTGACATTATTAAAGTATGCCTCTGTGCACAGAAATGTCCTTAGGATAAAATTTGCAATTAGTAATTATGGTTTCAAAGACCTTCCTAATCTAAGCCCCTCCATGTTACCCCCCCACCAACTTTATCTAATCATTGTTGCATAAAAATATTTTACAGTCATTTTTGTCTCATTTCAGCTTTAGTATCTTTGTTCTGTTCTGGAGACTATTTATTTTATAACTGTTCCATGTACTATTATATCATATCTACTGTCCAATAATTTTAAATCATGATTTATCAAGATTAAGAAATAAATTGTTACTAAGTCATAAACTAGACAACTATACTGATAAATGCTTTATTTTGTAAGCATTGAATTGTAAGCATTTATTTTGTAATTGTAAGCATTTATTTTGTAAGCATAATTCATTGCTGATTTTTATGTATAAAATATAAATTTTACATGTAGTCATATATATTATACTATATGTGGTAACTATATTGGTATATATTTATATACCTAAATATAGAGATTTGCTATTAAAATTGATATTATAAATAACTAATTTCATTTCTTATGTGTTACTATAATTTCACAATTTTCTCCAAAACATAAGTGATTCATATAATAATAATAATAATTTAAAAAACAGCTGGGGACAGTGGTGCATGTCTGTAATCCCAGCAACTTGGGAGGCTGAGGCAGGAAGATCATGAGTTCCAAGCCAGCCTCTAAAGGTGAGGCACTAAGCAACTCAGTGAGACCCTGTCTCTTAATAAAAGAAAAAATAGGGCTGGGGATGTGGTTCAGTGGTTTATTGCCCCTGAGTTCAATCCCCTGTACCCTAAAACAAAACAAAACAAAAACAAAAACAAAATACGGATTTAGGAGTAATTAAAAAATTAGTAATATAGATTGCATATTTTATATGCAAATTTATATCATATAAAATTTCCTTTTTTTAACAATTCCATTATTTTTTTTTATTAAAGCTACTCTATGCTCTCTCTATACAAGTATTAATGAGTCATAGCTTGGTGGTTTCCATTCTGATGTTTGGTCCTGGCGATGTAATCAAAATCTGGCATCAAAACAGATATTATGTGGAATGTTATCAAAGATATTCTGCCTTCTTCTTTAAGCATTCTAGGCTACTGTGTCAATATTCTTGAATATGCTGCTTCTTAAAATTTTTCTGCCAATGGATTCTGGGTCTTGATTACTAACAAATTGATCATCAATTGTTGGGGTACAAAAAGAAGAAAGCAGATGTTTTGCTCTTCCGTGGTTACTTCGATGAAATGAAAAAGCTGGTTGTTACACTTTCATTGAATCTTTAAAACCTGCATTCTGCTTAATACATGAAGTGACTGAGAAAGAAACAGGCCTAAAGGACTGTACAATTTACTGTTACAAGCAAATTTCATTATTCATATTTACCCAATGTATGCAATTTAGCTGAAAAGGAGGCAGCAAGGAGGAGGAAGACAGATGCACACTGTGAACCTAATGAACTAAAAGATAATTTTGAGCACATATTATATATATGCAGCTAGGAATATTTCCCCCTATTTATACTGATAGGAACATTTCTCATTCTATTTAATTTCTTGGGAAATAAAATATCTGAACTGATTTAAAATCCTTCAATAATATATGATAGTGTCAGTCTCATGTTAAATAATGCTATTTTCCCAACTACATGTTTGACAAATGCAAAATATATTTCCCTACTCTGTATTTTACATAGAGATCCATATTTCAAAGTATTTGGATGTCCTTAAGCCACTTCAGCTTTATATTAACTAAACTGAACTTATTACCGCCCTTAGAAAGTTTATGTCTTTTCCTGTTTTCTATCTCTATGACTAATGTCAGAACTGCCTTGTTCCCCAAGCTTGATGCTTCAAACTCACCCTCAAACATAATCTCTCCAAGGTCATCAATCATGTCTTATTAATTTTACATTATCAGTGTTTTTCATATATCTTTTTTCTCCAATCAGTGTAACTATTTTGTATCTTTTATATATTCTCAGCTAGTACATTACAACAGCATCCTATAAGTGCTCCATTATCTTTCTCTTCCTCTTTTATCCAGTTACTAAAATGACATTCATAAAGAAGCAAGAAAAAAATTTAAAATTTATCTCTTAGTTACTATCATTTATCACCACCCAATTATTATTAAAAGATTAATACTTAGACAAGAAGACACTACAGTTCTCTACAATCTGATTTTTCAGATTAGATTTCTCATCTACCTATATCACTTTTAGAACCATACCTGAGTGCCTATTAAAATCTAACACCAACTGTGAATTACATTAGTCATCATGACAATTCCAGCCCCAGTCAAGCCTCTCGATGCGGGCAGCACAGCCAGCATTAAAAGCAGCAAAAGAGCCTAGTCAACCCAGGCCCAGTCAGACCCTGGAAACTGCAACAGACAATAAGTGGAAATTGTTTTTTTAAGGGACTGAGATTTTGTGATTTGTATGCATCAATAGACAACTGACCAAGTTAATGAGGATCCATGAAATATCTATTTAGGTATAATATCTGTTCTATACAAGCAATCTTCTAATTCATGAGCATCCTAATCACATATCCTTAAAGATCTTCTTATTTTACATTTTAATTAGAATGACAGTGCTTTAATCAGATTTTTTGCTGCTGAAACTAAAAAGACCTAACCAGAAAACCGTAAAGGAGGAAAGGTTTATTTAGGGACTCACAGTTTCATAGGTCTCAACGCACAGTAGACAACAGGCTCCTTTCCTCAGGGCCCAAGATAAAGCAGGATATCATGGTGGAAGAGCGTGGCAAAAGAAAACAGCTCATATGATGATCAGAGAGCAGAGAGAGAGGTCTTCACTTGCCAGTTACAAATATATACCCCAAAGCCAGACCCCCAACACCCCACCTGCTCCAACCACACCCGACCTGCCTCTAGTTACCCCATCAGGGATTAATTCACTGATTACTATAAGGCTCTCACAACCTAATCATTTCCACTATCTCATCGTCTCACACATGAATTTTTGGGGGACACTTCACATACAGAACATAAGAGACAGGAAAATTTTCTACACTCTTTGCCTAGGAATATTGAAATCTGAAATTTAAATTTGTATCAGAACTAAGACTAATTTTGACGGGGGAAACAAAATTGTTAATACCACAAAATAACCCACATTTTTGTTATTCAATCTTATTTTAACAATAAAAGAAAAATAAACTAAGTAAACAAGAAGAGAATTCCAAGGAACACTCATTCTAGATGAAACTTGGGATATAGAAGCAAACAATTAGAGTACAGCATCACTTATGTGGTAGAAATACACATGGGGCAAAGCCAAATGGGGCACACCTCTAATCCCAGCAACTTGGGAGACTGAGGCACGAGAATCACAAGTTCAAGGCCATCCTCCAGCATTTAATAAGGTCCTAGGAATTTAGTGATACCATCTCAAAAATGTCAGGGCTGGGAATGTGTCCAAGTGGAAAAGTATCCCTGGCTTAAATCCCTGGTACCAAAAAATAAAAATTAAAAAAAAAATCCACATGGAATGCTACAGGAATAAATTTAGGAGTAAATTTGGAAATACTGCAGTGCTAAAGGGAGGGGCAGCAATGAGAATAATTTTATTCGAAGACAAACCTGTTAGGAAACCTGTTAGGAAACCTGTTAGGAGATAGGTAGACAGGAAGAAAGGAAATAATATTTCTTAACATAGGGACTATTACATAGAACATAAGAATTCAATCTGTGATGGCTAATTTTATGTGTCAGATTGACTGGGCTAATGGATATCCAGATTGCTGGTAAAACATTTCTGGAGATAGGGTGAGTAAAGAAGATCATCCTCATCAAAGTGTGTGTGCGTGTGTGTGTGTGTGTGTGTGTGTTGGGGGGGTCACTGAAGGACAGAATAGTATGGAAATATGAAAGAAGTACAAATTTGCAATTTCACTTCTTATCTGGGACATTCATCTTCTGTCCTCAGATATCTGCATTTTCAGTTGTCTGGCCTTTGAACAATGACTGCATTATACTATTAGCACTGCACATTCTTCCAGCTTTCAGAGTGCAAATTGTGTGATTCCCTGGCCTCCATCAGTAAATGAGCCAATTCCTATAATAACCATGGGAAAGACTATTTCAAGATTTTCTGGAGAATTTGACCAATAAGATGCATATGTGTTCTATATATATTTAAGCTACATATGTTAATTGTAATTTACACTACATATTCATTTACTCTATGTAGTTATACCAGATCAATATATACAATACTTAACTAAACATACTACATTAATTTTATATACTACTCATATATTATATATGTAGTTATATATAGTTTATATTATACAGTATTACATTATTTTACATATATGTAGTCATATATGTACATACATATATACAGATGTATATTTCCTACTGGTTTTCTCTGGAGCCCAGAAGAATAAACAATCAACCAAACATTTCAGTACAACTTAAATTTAAGTGCATGGTGGATGTTTTTCCATGACAAGGGTCAAATGCAGACAATAAGCAGAGTTAAAACTATATATTTTATCTTAAGGAGTTTCAAAGGCATCCTGCAGAGATGACAGACAGTAAAAACATTATGTTCATTATTATTTCTACCAGTGTTTATTTTGCCAAGATCTCAGTGGAAACAGATTTTGAAATTGACATGAGGGTAGTTGAAATGGAGGTTGGCATAACAGCTAGGTAAATAATGCTGTAAGCAGATGTATGTCTGAACAGTGACATTGGGCATGCAGATAAAAGAACATACATATATCAGTTATTTTGGAGGTGGAATTTAAAGTGCTTGGTAATTAAAGTGTGAGAAGCTAGAAATGACTCTTAGGTACCTATTGAGCATGTCGAAGGAAACAGTGAAACATTACCCCCCAAAATTATATTTACACGAAAGAGTAAACAGGAAAAAGGTGAAAATAATGAGTTTGAAGTGCTTGTAAGAGATCTATGTATAGAATTTAGAATAAACAAAATTTCTACCAGTTTGTTTTTTTCACCTTTGTTATTTCATTATAATCAATTAAATTAAGTATTGTCTTATTCATTTTTTCTTGTTATATCCAAGTACCTGAGTCTAAATACTTTATAATGAAAGGAGTTTTACCTCACAATTTAGGAAGTTGAAGAACATGGTATCAGCATGTGCTGAGCTTAATTTGGGAGTCTTTACCTGCATCACAGAATGACAGATGGCATCATGGAGGGAAGGTATGTAAGAGGGAAGGATTACATGGTAAAAGAAGAAGTCAAAGAAAGACCAGGGAGTAGCCATATTTGGTATTTTCATAACAGCTCACTTTCATGCAAACTAACCAGGGTCTCATGAAAACTACATTTTCTGTTGTTAGTCTTATCTGAGGATGATGACCAAATCATTTCCCATTAGGCTCTACTTGTTGTATGCTCCACCACTTTCAAATATTGTCATGCTGAAAAGCAGCTTTCAGCACATGGTAAAACTTGGGGGACATGCTCCATCTGTATATAAGTGGTAGCAATTATTTAATGTTTGCTAGATGAAGTATAGGTTCTGTTTGGGTTAGAAAATTAATTATATACTTACTCCTGCCTTGAAGTATCATTTTCTAAACCTCTTGTCCACCCCTTTATGGTCTAAGATTTTTTCAAGAAATTTTATTAGCCATAGATAGATTTTTGCTTTGCTTTCTTTCTTTCTTTCTTTCTGAGTGATTTTATTGATAAAATGAATAAAACTAAATATTTCAGAATTGGATCAGATTGCCTGTCTCCATTTAACACATGCAATTTAAGGCATTAGTGAATTTAATACAGTATATATTAGTTCTCAGGGAGAAGGAACATGACTTTCCTTTATAAATGGAAAATATCTATTTAAAATTCTGCTCTTCGTGGACTGAACTGCATTCCCCTATCTTCGTATGTCCAAGTCTTATCAGCAGAGTAAAATATGACTGTATTTAGAGATAGGGCCTTTCAAGTAAGTTGAATGAAGCATTAGGATGTGACCTAGTCCAACCTAACTGTTCAGAAGAGGAGAGTTTCTGGATGTGCAGGCAAAGAGCAACAGCCACATGAGGACAAAACACTAAAGCAATCATCTATAATAAAAGGAGAGAGACCTCAGAAGAAACAAAATCTGCCACCACTTTGATCTTGGACTTCTATACTCCAGAAATGTGAGGAAATGAATTTATATGTTGTTTGAACCATCTAGTCTGTGACATTCTTTTATGACAGCATTAGCAAATTAAGATATTCACTTCCTATTTGTTGGAATAACTGACAGACTTTTATTTTTCTATCCACTCTTATATTTATTACCCATTACCACCTCTATTCTGCAGGTTATAAATCAATAAATCTTTTTATCCTGAATTTCAGTGCACTTGTCATTATATATTGTGCTAGAATGCCAGATCACTGTAGTTAAAGCCACTGTTCATACACTATGTTGTTTTCTTTGACATTTAAAAAAAAAATCCTTGTATATTAGCACATATATCTGATCCCTAGTGAAATCATACTTATTCATGCTGCTGTTCAGAAAAAAAGAAATGCATTAAAGTTCATCACTAAGATGCACTTATTCTCATTTTTTAAAAGCCTAAGTTAGAAATCTTTAATTAGGCCTCTCATCTGGACTGTTTCATCCCATGTAAACACTGTCAGGGACTTTGCAGTTGGAATATTAGATATTGGAAAGTCTCTTGGTGATTTTTAAAAGCATCATCTCATTTGCTTCACACTTGCTTTTTGACTTATGGATGCTTGAAAGAAGAGAAATAAGACATAACACCTAAACTCAAATAGATTGTCTCTACTCCATAAAAATACTATCACATTTCCTATTACAGCTATCAGAAAAAAAAGGTACCCAAAAGTCAGCATCAACTTTCCATGTACTTGTGAATAAATAAAACTGCATAACTTCAAAGAATTTGGTATATATATATATATATATATATATATATATATATATATATATACACACATATATATAGCATATATGTATATATGTATATATATATTATATATATGCAGATAACTTCAAAATGCTTAAAATTAAGCTTTTTTAAAACTGAAATATCAAAAAGAATTTTTTTTAGTATGGTCAAGTATAATAATGTTCTAGTCACTCACCAGAAAATTTTTTTGTTACATTAATGGTGACATTTTCTAAAATTTAAAGACTCATAAATTAAAATACAGTATGACCTCCAAATGTAGGCTCCAAAATCAGAATGGATTGATTTGGAATTCCATAGATCAAAATATTATTGTTTTATTTAAGTGAAGAATAAGTATGTTAAATGAACAATAAAAATATTACATTATTCAATTTTAGAGTTCCTAAATATAAAATATGATTGTATCAATTTTAATGAAACTGTAAGGAAAAAGTACTCTCATAACCTAAAATAAGTTTAAAATTATATAGAGAACCTAAAAGTAATTTATCATATAATCTTTTATCTAACATGGTGAACTTTTCTGGAGTAAGGAAGAAAAATTACATTTTCCATTTTAAGAAAGAATTCCATTAGAGAATAACACTTGAATTATTTTTAGGTAAGTGCATTTTTATTGTATCTATTCCTTTTAATTGAAAATGCTTGACCTTGACTTCTTGCTAAATATAGTGATTGTAAACATACACTTAATCCATCTCTTGGCAAAACCCCCCAAAATGACAGCTAGTGATTTTTTTTATTAACTCATACAGAATAATGGATCTTAAGATAGAACAAAAATAAAATAATTGCACAGCGGTTGAGCATGAGAAGAATTCTGAGTTGCTGGTTATATTCTGTTTCATCACTTCAGGGATACAAGGATATGTTAATTTTACAATAGAATACTAAGATCTATAATTATATTTTTTTTTGCAAAAGTCCTTGTCAAATATTTTTCTGAAAAAATCTGAACAATCCTTTGCTTTTTGAATGGCATAATTTAAAAGAAATGTATAGTTGTTTTATCTATTTCATAAAATGCTGCTGTGGTCAACCATGTCAAATACTGTGAATATGACAAGTAATTTAAGTCAAGGATGTTCAGTGAACTTTGTAATAAGGCGACAAAAACACCAATTATTCTTATCTTGGAAAAAACATTTCATAGTATGGTGAAAATAAAAATCCACAGACCTGGATTAAAGAGAGAATGTGAAGTTAGAAAGTGGAAATAGTAATTATAGCCAGGTCTCCCATGAAGGCTGTACTGCAAAGGGGACAATTTGAATGATAATTCTAATGATGCCAAATTTCCGGTTCTGATGCTTCTGCCTCACTTCCCCTTGGAGAACCCTTGTTTCTGCATTGGACCCACCCAGATAATCCAAGTCAATCACCCCCCTTTTTTTTTGGTCCGCTCTTTAGTGACTCTAGTTTCCCTTGCCATGAAACAACATTTCCACCCCACCGGTCCTGTGAATTTGGACACTTTGTTTTTTGAGAAGTGATTATTTTACCCAGTACAACATCATTCATGACATAATTGAATGTAGTTCTGGGAATGTGATAGAAATATAAACCAGATGACATTGTATTTAGGTATGGTTGAATAGTTACGAAGGGAAGACAATCTCACTTTTAAGACATATCATGAATAAAAATATAAAATGGGAGAAATGGTTTAAAAAAGTAGCTTCCTGTATGTCATGTGTTATTGAGATTAATGATACCTGAAGATGGCCATGGTGCAGTATGTAGTGGTTTTCAGAGGTCTAATAAATAATGACATTCAAAATCTTAACTAAGAGGTTAGATTTTTCAAATCATAGCAAGAATCAATATATGTATCATATAGCATATCAACCAGTTTCCTTGACATGATTTTAATCATGTATCTTTGCTTTTAATAGATAAGAAATGAAAGTGGCAAAGATATAAAATCATGATATGTTGAACATGAGATAAACAATGTCATACCACAACAATTATGAAAATCAATGCTGCAATTTGATTCTAATTAACACTGAATATGCATTAACATTAAAAAGATTGATAATATCAACTGTTGGTGTACATGTGGAGCTACTGAACTTTCATACACTGCTGATGGAAGACTCTACTGGTACAACCATATTTGAAAACAAGTTGGGACTCTTACAAACCATTTTGAAAACTGATTTCCTGAACAAATTTACAAACTATGGTACATTTCACTCCTAGGAATAAACCAACAAAAATCTGTATAGATGACAACCAAAAACATAGTTGATAGTTTTATTAAGATTTGTGATTTCCCTTTTGGAAGTAATCATAATATCCATAAAAAAGGAAAACTTGTTTTAGAATCATACAGTGAAAGGAATGGAATGAAATTATCAGAATTACTGTTGTGCTCAATGTGAATAAAACCTGAAAAATATAATATAATATTGAGTGAATGTAACTGTTTTACCATTCCATTTAAATAGAGCTAAGTCAAACCAATCAATCTAGATTTTAGAAGTCTATATAGTGATAAATTTGGAGAAGGTGTGGAATAGTGACTGGGATAATATATAAGGTAGCTTCTACAAAGAAGCTAGGTTCTAATTTTTTCTTTTTCTTTCTTTCTTTCTTTCTTTCTTTCTTTTTTTTTCCTTTGGTTCCAGGAATTGAACTCAGGGACACTTAACAACTGAGCTGCATCCCCAGCCCCTCTGTTATTGTACTTTTTATTTTGAGACAGGGCCTCACTAAGTTACTTAAGCTGGCTTTGAATTTATGATCCTCCTGCCTTAGCCTCCCAAGCCACTGGGATTACAGGAGTGTGTCACTCTATCCAGCTCAAGTTCTATTTCTTAATATGTATGTTAATTGTCCTAACGTTTTCACTTTGTCAAAATCTGTCAAGATGGGGCTGGGGTTCTGGCTCAGTTGTAGAGCACTTGCCTAGCACGTGTGGAGCACTGGGTTCAATCGTCAGCACCACATAAAAATAAAATAAAGGTATTGTGTCCACCTACAACTAAAAAACAAAAATATTTTAAAAATCTGTCAAGGTATGTACTTAAGATTTGTGCACTTTTCTACATTTATTACTGGAATAAATCAGAAAAGTGACATGGAATATAAGCAAATTCAGAACAGTGAGAAAGTAAAGGATGGTTACAATAAAAATGACTAAAGTATTAAGTGAGGGGGATGAATGCAGAGAGCCATTTAAAAAAGAAAGTAACAAATGAATAAGATTGCTAACATTAATACTAAAAACAATTGCCAAGCACAGGGTATGATAGAAGCTCAATGAACAGTGGTTTCTCTTCCAAACTTGTCTTGCTTAGCAGGGCATGGTGATGCACATCTGTAATCCCAGTGCCTTTAGAAACTGAAGCAGGAGGATTGCAAGTTCAAGGCCATCCTTAGCAACCTAGCAAGAGCTTGTCTCAAAATAAAAAGGGCTGTGTAAAGCATCCCTGAATTTAATCCCTAGTACGAAAGAAAGAGAGAAAGAGAAAGAAAGAAAGAAAGAAAGAAAGAAAGAAAGAAAGAAAGAAAGAAAGAAAGAAAGAAAAATAAAAGAGAAAGAAATTACTAAGAACAATTGAAAACATTCAAAAAATTTTCAAAATCAATCTGTAGCTGATTGCTCACATACTTTATTGAAATGGGAGAATACAAATGAGAAAACCAATTTGCTTAGAAAGTGTTATTTTAGCCCATGAACTCACAAAATTTCAAAATGGTCATTAGAATTCCAAAAAAGTTTCAGGGAAACTAAATATAAATTGTCATATGCACAGATGTTCTACAGTTTACCCTATATTAACTATAATTTTAGCTCACGATATTTCTCCTCTTCAAGAAAAGGCTATGATCCCAAATGAAATGCCAGATGGCAAAAAAAAAAAAAATGGTTGTATCATACACTCTGGAAATCAAATCCAAAAACTTCGAGAGATTTGTTCAATGGGCTATTGTTATATTTGGCCTGGATTATTTATATATTAAGCAGAATGTAAAGCCCAGACAAGAATTATGTTAAAAATCATCTTACTTTATATACTACATAATTTCTAAATAGACAATCATTTTTCTAATTTCCCAGGTTGTTTTCCTTTTAATTTACTGTGATTGCTACATAATCTTTCATTTCAGCCCTTTCTGCCGAATGAAATGCCGAAATATACACCAAGATAAGCCTTGTCTCATTCCATAATGTCCACCTTTGGACCTCCAACTAGCTCTAGTAAGTAGTTTTAAGTATATTTTGTTAAGGAATTTGGCAGCTGAAAAACATCAAAATTTTTAATGGCAGACCTATGTAAGGCCAGTTTGTAGCTCTGCCAAATAAAAAAATGACGAATTTAGAAATTTAAATGTCTCCAATTTAAAATAATAAATCCTTTCTACCTCATAGCAGGGGGGAACTGACCATTTACAAAGACTTTTGATAACTGAGAACATATCCAAATGGAGTAGGTTTGCTGCAAACTGGAGTGCTTATTTTTATTGAAGGTATATCACAAAAACCACCCCAAATGACATCGTCTCCTCTAGAAGTAAAAATAAACTCAATCGTAAATATTTTGCTTCTAAAATTGCTTCTTTTCTAAAAATAAACATGAAAAGTAACAAAGCTGCTTCCAATCAAAGATCAGTTCATTATTTAGGAATCTATGATTCCTATCGAAGAAAATAAGTTTGTATATAAAAGAAAAAATATCAGAAATTTTGAGACCTGATCTTTAGTTTATCACTGATTAAGGCACACTTCCTGTGTTTAGTACAAAGTCTCCTCTTTGCATTTAACAACTTGCTGTATTGGATAGAGACTCACTCTACTTCAATATAGTCTTCTCTTAATTATTTATATTGTGACCATTCTGTATCCAAATAATGTCACATTCTGAGATACAAAGGGTTGGAACTTCTACATATAAATATTGAAAGAACACACAACACATCGCATGGGTTAAATTTCAGACAAATATAGCACTGATAGGATTATTAGAGACAGTTACAGAAGATTCTATGGCATTTATCTTCCTGGTAGTAGTCTTCTGGCTTGTATTCACAAACCACAAAGTGAAAATACAGTGTAGTGAGCTAGGGATCAGAAAAAAAATTAAAAGTCGGACTCAGACCAGGAGTGTCTAGTCCATTCTAGAAAAATATTCAGCCCAACACGAAGGCAAGTATTACCCAGTAAAAAAGAAGCTGGAAAACACTCCATTGTAAACATACCATTTATAAGCCCACAAGGGTTGGAGCAGGGAGGTCACCACATATTGGCTGTGGGACCACAGTGGAACTCTCCAGAAGAAAAAGTAACCTGAAACCACTAGGGAAGCAAACTGTCAAGGAAAAGTTTAAACTTAAGAGCCTAGCCAACTTACAAAAAGAAACTGGAGGAACTTAACTCTTTACGAAGTACTAAATAAACTAAGATTTGCAATGATTATGAGAAGGTAATTCAAATGAAATAGAGAATCTTTCATGATAAGGATAGAAAAAATTTTGTAGTTTAGTATCCAGACTCTGAGAACACAGAAAAAAATATAACTGCGCTAAAGAAACATAAAAAAGCAAGAGTTGAGACAAATAGTCTGTAACCAAAAATGAAACTGAACAATTAGAAAAATTATGAACTCATTTGTGTCATTTATAATGAGCTCACAGTGAGATCCACTTAACAATTAAAATTGTCTGTTTAGTTCAACTTCCATTAATTGATTATATTCACATATTTTTATATTTCTGAGTGATTTACTAGTAATTCATATTTTTGGTTTCTCAACACTTAGGGTTATGACAGTTATAATGATGAATGCTGAAATGCAAAAAATGAATAAAATATAATTCCCGTCATCAATAGAGGATAGAAATCTGAGGGGGTAAATGCTGAGACCAAGGAATGAAAAAAGGATTTCAGGAGACCTAGGAAACCCTGAAGAGTATATTTCATTAAGAATACCTAAAGATCCAATCAAATAAAAATTAATAGACAAGCAAGAAGTCTAGTAGAGTAGAGGAAGGAAAAGAGGCCGGGAAGGAAAGGGGGGGAAGGGGAAGGCAAAATGGTGGATTCATAGACTGAAATCAATTCCCATGCATGTCTAAGTTTGTCAGCATGAACTCAGCTACTATTTATAACTATAAGGATATAATAATAATAATAATAATAATAAATTAGATCTCATTCAGTTTTGCCCAGAACAGGTAAATTATTCAGGTCAAAAGAAGAAAGAAAAGACTTCAGGTGATGAAAAACAAACATGTTATAGTATAAATATACATGGTATAGATGGTCTTCCTGTGCATGCTAATGAGATCAACAGCTGACAATATACTTCTGCAGATACATTATGTTGCCCAGTCTGACAAAGTATGGCTCACTTTCTTAGTGTCCAGAAAAACATCAGTTGCCTCAGTTGGAAATGGCAATTTATAAGACATTTAAAGCCTTCTTGGGGTATATTAATGATATGAGACTGGTTTTATTTTTGTTACATAAGAAAGCCATTTCATTCAGAAATTTCAAGTAAATATTTGTATCGATTTAATAACCCTCAAAATAGGCAAAAAATAAATGCTGTATTCTCACAGATGAGAAAGCAACATACAACATGCAATTAAATGAATTGAATATGCTATCACAAATTTCTTATAAGTCTGTGCTTTCTTTTATAATATAATCTGACTGGCTCTTTCTTTCCTATTTTCCTTAAATGCAAATATCTTGGAAGGCCATCAAAGGAAATGCAGCTGTGAGAATTCCTGGAGGCAGAATAGTCAAATGGTATTTCAGACTGATTTCTTGGCTTAACAACATTCTTATTTCTGCATTCATCTATAAAATGGGAATAATGGTAATAATAATAATAATACTGCAAGACCAAGTGTTATTGGGAACCTTCAATGAAAGGATATATTTAAAGTTCTTAGAATAGTGCCTGGAATAAAGGAAGCCTACAGAAGTATTAACTTTTATTGTTCTTTAAATTGCTCAACAAATTAAATGACTTCCTCACCCTATAATTAATGTCAAAGATCAAATCCTGACTTCCCATGATTATTAACTTCAAAAAGGTCATATTAAAAGTGATACCCAATACAAGAACATTGAAATTTTATTTCAGCTAATTAACACATGATTCCAAGTTCATGTCAATTGGTCAACGAATCTTAGTCTAGGTATATAAATGGATATTTAAATGGTAGTCATGAGTATATTATAGCATCTGAAAGAGATTAATAATTCTAACTAAAATAAATTAGGATATTTTTAGATATAATAAAATCAGGAGTTGTTGAGGTAAAAAAGTAAAAACATGGCCATAAATCATTCAACTTCCCTGAGACATCTATTTCTTTAAGTTGTCAGTGCATGGTTTTATGAAACAAATAGCACTGACTTCATAAAAACACTCAGGTTAAAATGAACACAACTTGATTAACACATCAAATATATATATTCAGAACCAAGGAGGTAACTTGATGTTATATGTAGTTAAAAAAAGTACAGTTTCTATTGTGAAGAGCTTTGGTTTAAAATTTACCTCTTGTTAATTTTTTAGCATTAGAAAGTTATTCTTTGAAATTAAGGTTTTTGCAACAATAATTGCTATCTTCATGGATTTTACAAAAGCATTGTAAGAGAAGTGGCTTTCTCCCCTCACAAAAGAAATAGTCATACTTACATAATTTAGATAAGCACATGAAAATTTAATAGGTTTCAGATTACAAAATTTTTTCTAAGCATTAGTTTTGAAATATACAATGAACTTGTGCTTAGAAACACACATTTCAAAATACAGTATTTTCTATTTGTCCTTTAATTAATTTTCAAATATTTTTTACCTCCTAAGTTTGAAGAGAAAAAAAGAGATAAATATTAGAAAAACAAAATAAGATTATCTATATGAGAAATTTTCGTGTACACAGTAGTTGATTTTCTTTTATTAAAAAACCTTGAGCTATTTTATTACTGAAGCTCTTTAGGATCTTTGTCTTAGGTTTCATCTAAAAGACAGATGATAGAATTAATTATCACAAATAAAAGAGGTAATTAAATTACTTTTATAATACAGCACTTTAAATCCAATCAAAATCAAAGTTAAAAATATTCAATTTTACATCTAAGATATACAAATATGACTGTTTATTAAACCGATCTGATTATTTTATCAGGTAGTTTAAAAGGAATTAAATTTTTTGCTCAAATACTGTAGTATGGTTATTTCATTTCATAACTCACCTTTTGAAAAGTCAGACATCTATCCTAGTTTTTTATATTTTCTTAAAATTTATAAGGTATTGAGAACACTCATCAGTGTAAGGCTCTTGTGTGCTGAAGGTTTTGTTTTCCTTTTCCTGTGAACTGAAAACAGTAGAGCACTTGTTTCAGCTTATATGATGACTTTAACTTAATAAACATCATCTGGAGAAATAGAAACCTGAACATTTGCATACATGTGGGGATAAATAGTATGTTGCTAAAAACTGATTAATAATTATATTTATAAGTCCACAATTAGCTATATTTATATCTTGATACCAGTGGGAACAGAATAAGATGAATACTTATCATTCTTCTCTTGCCTTAATTTGAAAAGGCGGCTAACCAGTGTTGTAACCTACATGGGCAGTATTTGTTAAAACTTTATTGTAAAAAAAAATGAATGCTTTCCTTCTATTAGTGTTTGTGGTAAAGGGTACATAGCATACTAGATGATTTATTTTAAGAAAAATTATTTTAAGTTTAAATTTAGATTTTTACTTATATTTTAACAAAATGAAAAGAAACACTTTCTATGGAGAAATGAGAAAGCATATTTCCTAAAGATCTACAGAACCCTGAGAATGTTTTGAACCTCAAGTATGCTTTGGAAATAAAATTGTATATTGTTTTTTTGTAATTCTATCCAAGTCTAAACAAATTGTGGATACTTTGATTAAATAATTTATATACAAAAGAATGGTGGGAAGAAACTTTTGATTCTACACATCTGACAAAATAAAGAAATGATAACATGATTCTTTTTAAACTACTAAAGGTAGCATTTTAAGGAACAATATAAATCTCTCTCTTTATCTCCCCCCCATCCTTCTTTGCCTCCTCCTACTTTTTCACACACACACACACACACACACACACACACACATACCAAAATATCAAGTTGTGTAATTTCAATGCAAATAATGAAATATTAAGTAAGAAAATACTTTTGAGCATATCTAATCCTACAATAATACCGTTTCTTTTTCCTCTATCCATATTCCTTTCAGTGTAATAAGAAAGAATAGCATGGAGGATATAATATATGTAAATATAGTTGTGCTTTACAGGTACTACCAGTACTTCTCAAAAATTAATATACAGAGAAAACTTACCTGAGGTTTTATAAAAACTAAATTTTTGATTCTGTAGGCCTGGAGGGAGCTCATGCTCCTTCCTAGCAAGCTCCCAATGTTTCAGATGTTGTGATTTAAGGAGCCCTTTTTTATTAATGAAGTACCAAGCCATTTCCCCCTCTCAATATTTCCAAATTACAGAAACTTCAAGCACAGAGTGTGTCAGTATTTTCCCAGGAAATAAAATTAAACCAAGTTACATAAAAAATTAGTAAGATCTGTAAAGTATATTCACATCCAGAAAGATAATCTAGCCCCACACTTCTCATTCCAACTCTATTGTGAGTAGCAATTAACTGAGGCTGGAGATCAAGAATTATGCACAAGTAGATAAGGGGAAAAGAGGGAGCATGGGATATTAGGCACAGAAGGGAGGAGGGTGGTAACATAGAGAGAAGGAAAGGAGGGGACAAAGCAGGGAAAAGCTAAGGACAAATTTTAAAATAAAATGTGTACTAATTATCTCTATTCCTTAAGAAGTCAAAGTCTATAGTATAGTCACCTGATAAATATATACAAAGAAAATTGTTTGATAATCTTGAGAGGCAATAACTAGTGACAAATTTCTCTCAATTAGGTTTCTCCTACTTCTATTCCCTGAAGGAAATTATCGATTGACTCCCACTTACAGATATTGAACTTCATTTGAGCATAACTGGAAGCAAAACACCAGGAATATAACGAACACATTGCGGGAGAGTTCGATACCTATGGTAGTTGACTCACCACCTCTTTGGTTACATCATCTCGGAGTTCATATTTACTTCCTTTTTTAAATTATAATAATCTTTTTGTTTCAGTTGTGGTTCAGACTCAAACTTTTAAAAATTTGATGTTGTAATTATATAGTATTGAATTATTTTAAAGATTCAACAAACATGTAATGATATAGGGGCCTAAGTATTAAAATTTCCACATGGTCCATGGTCAAGTTCTTTCTGTGTTCTAAGAAAAAAAGTAAATGTATGCAGTTGGGAAAGAGAAAAAGAAATCTTGCCTAATGGTTCTTATATTATAGTAGGAGGGCATACAACAACCCAGTATTACATCAAGTAGTGATGTATGCTTGGAAAAATTGAAAATACAAGGTTAAAAACCGACAGGAGAGAACATACCCTTTTAGACAGAGTGGTTAGGGAGACTCTTCAGAAAAGAGGCATTTGAGCAGGGGCCTGATGCTGTGGAGGAGGCCATATAAATATCTGAAGAAAAAGAATTGTGGGCCTATGGATCCAAGAGGTAGGCACTAACGTGGGAAAGAGTTTAGTGCTCTGAAGAACAGCAAGGTGGTCTGTATGGCTGGGAGGAGACAATGATGACAGAAAGGTGGGAAGTACAGTAATTAGGGGGCTGCAGTAAAGATCAGAGCACTGTGAACTGCTCTAACCTCACCATCTGACTGGAGAAGTCCACTAAGGCAGTGGTTTTGATTCTTTTTTTTTTTTCTTTTTTTCTAATCACTTTCATCTCCATGGGTGTGAAAGCAGAATAAGCAGATAAGTGAATTTAATCAGGTAGGATAATTGTTTAATCTTTTAAGATACACACACACACACACACACATGTACAAACACACATAAGATTTTATAACTGCTTATTTCCAGAGAAATGCCAAAGAAAATACTTTGTTTTTGCCAACATTTAAATTCTGATTTATAAAATGATTCATTTACTTATTCATTTGCAAAAAAAAAAAAATTGTTACGTCTTTTGCATGTGCCAGGAATGTGATTTTGGTGCTAGGAATACAGCAATGGACAAACCAAAAATTTGCTTTTATATACATTTATCTTTGAACTAATATATATGATCCAATTATAACAGTAACAAGAAAGTAACATTATGATAAAAAGATAGGTTATAATAAATGTTATTAAATACAAGTAAGTAAAATGATGAGGTTAGTTACCTAGAAAAATTAAACAGGGATTCGGTGCGGGTAAATATTGAAATCATTGATGAAATTTAAGAACTACATTAAAAAATATAAAGATGATTAAACAAGATAGAATTTAAAATACTTAAAAGAAGAAAACAAGGACTAAAGCAAATAAGAATGTGAAGAATAGAGAAAATCAATCAGGTACATTTTGGATAAACCCCAAGCAACTAAATACTTGCTGTTTTAATCAGCTTTTTCACTGATAGGACTAATAGACCCGACCAGAACAATTGCAGGGGAGGAAAAGTTTATTTAAGGGGTCAGAGTTTCAGAGGTTTCAATCCATAGACAGCCAGCTCCATACCTATGGGGTGCCAAGGGTGCTCCAGGTAGGGCAGGAACAAAGTGACAGACGAGGGTGGCAGAGAGAAAGAGCTCACATGATTACCAGGAAGCAGAGAGAGACTCCATGCTCCAGGTATAAAACATATCCCCCATAACCACACACCCAATGAACCACTTCCTCCAGGCACACCCCACCCGCCTCCAGTCACCAGCTATTTAATCCCATCAGGGAACAATTCACTGAATGGATTAAGGCTGTGCCCCAGTCATTTCTGCTCCAAACCTTTTTGCATTGTCTCACATGAGCTTTTTCGGACACCACATCTAAACCATAACACTTGCTTACCACTTCTTTACCTCACCTTTTTTTCTCTCTCTTGCTTATTTACAAATATCATCCTCCACCACAGGGTCAGTACTTAGAGGTAAAACCACTATTTTTCTCAAAAAAAAAAGTTGTTTCTTTTTTGATAAATATGAGTGCCTCTAAAGTAAGTGTACTCAAAGTAAGATTACTCACAACTATGAAGGCAACATATTCATATACATAGCTTAAAATAAGATGAAAGAAGTAATGCAAAATTATAAAAGTCATATAATTTTTTTTTTCCTTTAGAGGTACTTGGTTGAGCACAGCAACCAACAGAGATGAAATCTTGGGAACGAGAATAATGCCTACAATGGGGAGGGGCATTGTTCTTCTCTTATTGTAACCATAACTGCATGACAAAACTCAAACCACTTCCTTTAGAAAGAAAAACTCAAATACTGAGATTATATATCCTGGTGATGGCTTCAGTTCACAATTTAAATATTTAAATTTTGGTTGCTCTGACCAGTTACTTTTATATGCAATAAAATGAATAAAATTAGCAAAGATTAAAGAAAAAAGGAAAACATTTAAAGAAATCTGTATATATCATCAGCACAAATCAGAAGCTGTAGATGCATTTTCACAATGATTAACTTTTCTATTCCAGATAATTAATGCTATGGTTTAGATATGAGGTGACCCCCAAGCTCATGTGTAAGACAATGCAAGAAAATTCAGAACTGAAATGATTGGTTTATGAGTGCCTTAACTAATCAGAGCATTAAACCTCTGATAGAGATTACTAGGTCATAACTGTAGGCAGGTAGGGTGTGGCTGGAAGAGGGGGTTTATATTTTGGCATAGATGAGTGAAACTCTCTCTCTCTCTCTCTCTCTCTGAATCTCTCTCTCTCTCTCTCTCTCTCTCTCTCT
>NW_025999853.1:25708131-25717532 GCF_001458135.2 Marmota marmota marmota
ATAGATGAGTGCTACTCTCTCTCTCTCTCTCTCTCTCTCTCATCTCTCTCTCTCTCTCTCTCTCTCTCTCTCTCTCTCTCTCTCTCTCTCTCTTTCCTGATACCATATCCTGACTTGCTTTCCTCTACCATATTTTTCTACCTAATCTTGGGCCCCAAAGAATGGAGTCAATGAAACTGTGATTGCCCAAAATAAACATTTTCTCTTCTAAAATTTTGGTTAAAATGGTGTAAAAGCTCACTAAAACATTTAATTTTTATATTGCTAGTTTTGAATAACCCCATTATCTTAAAATAGTGCTTTAGTGGTACCCATTGAGTAAATTCTTTGCTTATATTAAATTTTTGTTGATCTGGCCATGTACAAGAACAGAATATTAAATTTTATGTTTCTTAAAAGATGACTGTGTGGGCTGGGGATGTTGCTCAAGTGGTAGCGTGCTCGCCTGGCATGCATGCAGCCCGGGTTCAATCCTCAGCACCACATACAAACAAAGATGTTGTGTCTGCCAATAACTAAAAAATAAATATTAAAAAAATTCTCTCTCTCTCTCTCCTTCTCTCTCTCTCTCTCTCTCTCTCTCTCTCTCACTCTCTCTTTAAAAAAAAAAAAAGATGACTGTGTATTTTTTTATAATGAACAATTAATGAACGTCACTAACTGGTCTTCCCTTGGATTGCTGAAATATATGAAAATGAGAATTTAAAGATGAATTAATCAACTCATCATTGCTGAAAGACTAGAAGACAACTGAATCACTAAAATCCAAATCTGGGAAAATGGCCAATGTTAATGGCAGAAAGAATTTACTGTGGTCAATGTAAGTCCAAAAGGAGATTACCCTTCTAAAACTTGGCCCTGTGAACCACATTGTGTGTTGTAATTTTAACACAATACAGAAGAAGGTTATATAATAGAGTCATTAGCACTTAAATTTGGAAATCCAAAAGACTCAATGTAACTCATTGGAAATTTAATCACGTATTTTTTCCAAAACATTTTTTTTCTATTACAGTTGGTACTAACTTTGAACACAAGCCCTATTAAATAATGCTTGCATATGTTGTTTTTCCCTTAAAATGAGTGTGGAACTTTGGCATTATATTCATCAAAGAATACTTGAAAATGTTCCAAATGTTTGAAAATATTGATGGCACTTCAGTCTCCATGTTCTTGTTAAAGATAGTTTTGGCAAGGAATTTTTACATTCTATGAATCATATATTTATTTTTGTTTGATGTATTGTAGAAATATATTTTCAGAGGAATTTCATAGTCTATAAATATTTATGACCAATAAAGAAATTCTTGTTAGGTTATAGCAAGCAATGCTAAATAGCCTCCTTTTTTATAATGCAATGGATGCATGCAACAATTTTTTAGATGCAGATGCTTTCTATAAACTCAAAAATTGATTATTAAATTATCCCAAATTCTTTAAGGGTCATATAGAAAAAGAAATTTTAAGTCACAAGGAGATACCACAATTTCCCTACTATGAATTCTAATTATTTACTCTTTTAAATGCTCATTTTGTTTTAAGCCAACCCTAACAAAAGTTAATTAATGTGAGCTGAATATAAAAATAACTACAAATGATGCTAAATAAGGTTACTCTATGGTAATGGTTTACATCTCTAGAAGTTTTCAAGTGAAAGCCAACTACTTGTCAATGATAACACAGAAAACTTTCCTGGGAAGGAAAGTAATGACACCCCAGTATAGTGACCAAATAATTTATCATTCAAACCAGGAAATGTGAAAGACAGTGAATGGGAGCACAAATCATTATGATGTGCAATAATTGTAAACCTGAACTTCCTCAGGCCAAAGAGGACATGTGGTCACCCAAACTTTGAAGTGCCTTTCAATACTATGACTTAGAGATCAAGACATGGTAATGCACACTGACATTATTTTCAGGAAATTTTAATTAGCTTTTATGGAGACCAGTGAGAGCATGAATCCTTTGTATGATTGCTAGACAGTCATGGCCCTGGCAGGCAAAACTTAAGTTCAAAGGCAAACTCTGGACCTCTTCCTTAGTTAATAAGACTAAATAGATGATATTGGAAAATAAAATAGTTAAATTATGAACATAGTAATGTTGAAAAATTTAAAATGGGGCCTAGCTTCTAATATTATATCACGAAATTCCACAGTATATCATGACTAAATTATGAAATTAGCATAGCTGTAGACTATCTTTCTAAATATGTAAGGAAAAATTTAAAATCTGGGTAATTAACAAATAAGAATAATTTGCATATACTATACAGCACAGGAACTATGGAAATAGAAAAAAGAAACCTAGCTATCAGAAGGTTCTAATTGCTTAAGATAAATTATTACTTTGTGCTAGAGAGAGAGTTGGCTGGAGAGAGAGTTCCAAGTCACTGAATTTTCTTCAATCATTGACATCATGAAATAAACCTATTTATTGTTTCTATCACTTTTTAGAAGGTAAAAGCTTATGATCGATTTTTAGTCCAATCTCAGAGGGGTGCTGTATTGAAAGAAACACCCAACGGGAATGCATACCCTTAAATGAAGTCTTTCTCAAATACCTAAGGGCAGAGCAGAGGCAGAGATGGAAGGATATCAAAAAGTGTTGTGTAGGAGAAAAAAATCTTTTTTGTACATTTATACCTTTCATTTTAATCACAGAAGGATAGAATAAAACATCAAGAGCTGTATTTTCTAGTTTTTTTTAAAGTCCTGAGTAGTACGAAAGAGAAAGGTTTAACCTTTTAATTCTTAAATGATCTAAATTTAAACCATTTCAAGATTTCCCACTGCTTTAAAAATGTTTGTTTCTATGAAAAACATGGCAGTAAATGTGATAGTAGTACCAGTAGAAAAAATGTTATGAGTAGGTTAAACAATGATTTCTTTTCAAATAATTATGAAATATCAAATAGCTAAAATTTGTCATATTCAATTTTCAACAATCTATAATGGTGATGTAACTACCAGGAATGTTCCAAAGTAAATTAGTCATTATAATTGACTCAGTCTCAGCCTTGCATAGTGGTGCACCCCTCTTTTCCCAGCTACTTGGAAGGCTAAAGCAGAAGAATCACAAGTTGGAGGCCAGCCTGGTCTAGCAAAACTCTGCCTCAAAGCAATAATAATTTTGAAAAAGACTGGGGATGCAGCTCAGTGGTAGAGTGCTTGTGCAGTATGTGTGAGGTCCTGGGTTCAATCCCCAGCACTGCAAAAACATTGATTGTTGACTCAGCTTCAATGTCTTAATTACTTTCAAAAGGCTAATATCAACCAATTAATCCTATTTTTTCCTTGACTCCTAACTACTTTATAAGAATTATAGACCCTAGATTTCTTATTTCAGAAATTTTAATTTGTTTTTTTTAATTGTTCCCAATTTTATTGCTACATCTCAGATATTTCTCCTGGCTAGTTGATTCCATTCCATCTTTGTGCTGAAGACTTAAGTGGCTTTTGCTTATAAGAACAACTGGATACTCTTACTTTGTCTTTTTCAGAGCAGTGGATACAAAATTCACAAATGACACTCTTTCACCACCACAGCAACCAATACTAATGCCATGACTTCTTTACTTTCTGCCTAATGCTTTCAGTTAACTAATACCAGAAATTTGGTCTCTTTCTTGTGGAGACAGTAAATCTCCTTACAAATCAGCATTAGTCTTGAGTGAAGATAAATAAGTATTGTCAGATGCATGTCAGAATCTCATCAATTCAGCAAGTTGTTCACCTGCCCTTATAAAGATTACAATTTAGTTTGGTACAGGATGCTAAATGAGTATATATAAAAAAAATGTTTACCATAGCCAAGTATGAGAACGAAAAGTAAATGGTACCTGTATAAAATCAAACGTGAGTGCACTGATGAAGCAATGTATTTTCTAGATTTTTTTTAAACCTGAGTGGTACAAAAGAGAAAGTTTTAACCTTTTAATTCTTCCAGTGCCAACTGGAAGATAAGTAGAGGCCAACCAAAAAAAGAAGATCACAGAGAAGCTGAGCAAAGATTCCCAGTTAGAGACAAAGAAATTAATCAATAAAGTAGAAGTCAGAGTGATAATTTCTAAGTTTATTGTTTCATATGTACCCTATTGCCCTGTAATATTTTACAAATGATGGCAAACATTCAAAAGGAAAAGCTTTATATTATAAAACAGTTAGCTGCATGTTTTTTATTAGTTTTTTTTTTAAGTAAAGGTGCTACATTACATTTTGCACTAGACTTTGCAAATTATGTGGCCTGTTCTGATTCCAAAAGCCATGTAAAATGAGTAAAAAAATCAGTAGGACAAATTATAAATATAGAAATAGAAAAAAATATTACCAACCTCTCAAGTTCCATCTTTCCAGAAGAAGATTGGAACTGTTACTCTCTCATTCCCTCACTTCTTATCTCCCAGAGAAAATGCATATTAACAAGGCCTTTCAGTTCTAATACACTAAGATTTTAAGTACACCCATTTTTCTGTGGGTATGCTCACTTAATTGTATAATAATTCTTGAAGCTAATATTTTGAAATAATATTTCTTACAAATTTTTAAATAGTTCTCAAATTTAATTTTAAAAAACATCATATCATTCAGACTGACAACAACTGAGTTGAATTTTAAAATTAATGAGAAGGCATATGTTAAAGGATTATGGAAGGAGTTTATGATATGGAAATAAATTCCACATGTGCACAATCCTCTGTTGAATTTTATTTACATATTAAAAGGCTAGAGAAACAAGGTTGAAAACCAAAAGGTGATACTAGCTTGAGTGATGATTCTAGGTTTTCAAAATAATAAAAAAGTCTCAAGATGAATATTAGGAAAGCTGATCTATTTGACATATATCTTTCTATGGATCTCTTTTTCTCCATGAAGCGAGAAAAGAAAAATGTGTTTGTAGGCTTCAAAAGATGGATATTTTGGCATCTCTTATAAACTAATGCTTGGCATCTTTTATAAATTGCCTGAGAATCTGCAGTCTAAAATCAAATAAAAATATTTTTAATTAAACATGCATTTGTTTTACTCCAGACTTCTCTAAGTCTATAAATATTGAGAATTACATAATAAAATGCAATACTCTTCCAACAAGTCTTTTTCTAAATAACAATTGCATGCTAAATTATGTACCACAGAGCAAGGCACAACATATGCAGGATGTATTATAAATTGACTTTCATGGAAAGTGTCAATTTTCTATTCCAATTTCAAAAGACAAGGTATGGCCTCCCTCTGCTTTTTCCTCTTCAACTAACAGAACAAAATTCACAAGATAATACTTATGTTGTGATCGAGATTCAAGGAAATAAGTACTACATCAAGGATAATACAGTATAAATTTTAAAAATGGAGGAAATACTGCTGGAAGAAAGAATAACAAGATACAAAAAAAATCTATCACAACATTTTAAAGTTTTTTCTTTGCTTGATCAACAATTCTTCAGAACTTATATTGTTACACCTTCATTAGGCACTTATGAAACTAGCCCAAATAACATATTGATCCTGTCCTTAAGTGTACTACTATAGTTGGAAGATTGTGGGAGAGCTTTCACAATACCTTTTGAAAAGTAGCACAAATCACCCAGAAGGCTATCAATCATCCCACAAACATTTTTCCATATAAGAGGCAAGAAGTAATGATAATTAAATACAATTCATTTATTTAAAACCTAATTTTAGTCTAAATGATAAGAATAAAAATTTTAAAGTAATTACTTTGTTCAAGAAGCTTTTAATAATACAAGCATCAGGATTTTAGATCATGAAAATTTCAGTACAGAAGTCCCACTTTTAACCCACTTTATTGACGCACTGTATTGACTAACACCCTCAATTTCTTCTGTAAGACATATTGTGCCTTCCACGCCCTAAGCAGGTAAATGCTACCAAAAGAATACTATCCATGCTCTTCAAACTGTGCTATATTAGATAAACTTGTTTTATTTATATAGTAAAATATTAATTAAACTGAAAAGTAAAATATATCTTCTTTGTAGATATCTAAGTTGAATGTTTTTAATGGGTTAATTAAAAGTTAACTACTTTAAAAGTTAGTAATCAGGTGTGGAGGCAATGACAGTAAAATTTGGAGAAAAAATAAAATATTTAAATAATTTTCCATGCAAGTAGTTTCACACTCTGTTACTAGTCTACTGCAAAAAAAAAAAAAAAAAAATCAAAGCAAAGTGCTTTATATACCAATGACGAAATAGAATTTATCAATGGACTGATATTAAAATATTGTCTCATTCCTCATAAACAAGTGACAATTAAAATGTGCATATTATATTTTAAATTAAAATGGAATAGCTGATTGATCATGAATCTCTTTTAATCCCACTCTTTAATCTTCTTTTTAAATGAATATCTTATTCTTTCATTCTAATAGGATCAGGGAAGAGAATATTTTAATAGGTTTTTTTTTTTAGTTTTAGACCCATAGTAAAAAAAGAAATATTACAGATAGGAAATATACTAGAATTCAAGTGTTTTCTTGTCTAAAATTAAATAATGCATAAAAATATTGAAGAAAGCTTTCTTTGCTCTTTAACACTGAATGCCTATTTGCACAAATTCAGGAAGATGTAGATATTAAAGAACTGAAAGAAACATAGAACATTTTTCAAAATGCATCTTCCATTTGTGATCTGAGATAATATAAGAACCAGTAAACATGTCAGAAGCCTCTTATTGGTATAAATTATCTGCTACTATGGGAAGATTTCCCATGAATAGATGTAATGTAATATATAAAACAAATGCATTATTAGTGTTCAAAATTCACTCTTTCATATGAAAATATATAACGCAAGTATAAGCTAGCGGCAGACATTCTTTTAAATTCAACTTAATAACTATAAAGATTTAAACTACTAACTATATAATAAGATATTCTTTGTCTTTCCAAAGAATAAGAAAATTCTTTCTTTTTTCATTTTTATATATCTGTGTTAGTCAACTTTTCATTGCTGTGACAAAATACCTGAGAAAATAAAATTAAAGAGGGAAAGATTTATGTTGGTTTGCAGTTACAAATGTTTAAGTCTGTGGTGGGCTGGTTCTAAGGCTATGGGCACATGAAGTGGCAGAGCATCATGGCAGGAGCAAAGGTGCTCTCCTTATTGCAGCCAGGAAGCATAGAAACAGAGAAGAAGTTCCAGGGACAAAAATATACCCTTTGAGGACATGCCCTGATGACCAACCTCTCCCAACTGGGCACCACCTCCTAAATTTTGCACCATCTCTCAGTAGTACCACCAGCTGGTACCAAGCCTTTAACACATAAGCCTTTGAGGAACATTCTGAATCCACACTGTAACAGTGTCCTAATCAATTTTGCATGCAATTTATACTCTGAAAACTTCTTAATCTCTTCAGTATATCTCCTCTCCTACAACCATTCCCTTATCTTTGCTCAACATAAGCCTGAATATGAAATAACACTTTAGTTTACATTAGCATTACCTGGAGGGATCCTTAAAGCAGTCTCTTAGGCCCTAACCCCAGAGTTTCTGATTCAGTGGGTCTGATTTGGGGCCTGATAATTTATATTTCTAACAAGTTCCCAGGTGATGATGACGATGTTGTTTGTCAAATACTGTTTCACAAACATTTTGAGAATAACTGAACTAAAACCTCTCTTCCTTGATTTTTCCCCAAATATAATTTTTTGGCATAATCATTAAAAATTGAAGCAAAAATAGTTGAAATTGCAGCAGCAAGAATGAATTCGTTCTGACAATGAAGTGTAGGGATTATTACAGATCATATGGTCATATTATATAAATAATTTCTTATTAACCCACATTCTCTTAGGCTCCAGAATCTGTACCTTGGGGAATTTTTTTTCTTGTATCTTCTCTTCTCCCCACATCACAGTTATACTCAGCATGAAAATTCTTAAAATTTTTATTAATCCTTTATAAAGAGCATTATAACATTATTCAGAAATCACTTTACAAATCATCATTAAAACTCTGCATTCAAAAATTGACTTTTGAGGTGTTTGGGGGGAGAGAAGAATCTTGCAAAAATTTGATAACAGTTATTTTAATAACATCTTTCACTTTTTATACATAGTTTTTTTCTTCTTTAGTTGGAATATCACTTTATAAAATTATAGACTGAGACAATAGAAAAGTAGCACTTGCGTCACCTTTCAACATAAACTTAGGTCTAACAGGAATAACCCATTCCCAAGTGAATGAAAAGGAGAAGTGTGTGTGTGTGTTGACAGTTATTATAGCAGTGGCAAAGCAAGTAGTAGACTGAATGCAACTGGGTCACTATGGGATTCATTAATGCCAACATATTCATAAAACAGGGACAGAAACAAAAAATGTACAATGTCAATCCTGCATAAAAATGAATCAAGGGAGGAGCAACCTGCAAAAATTATGAACCACTTGTCACGAAGCTGAATTCTGTGTATTTGTACATTAGAGTTAGGCTCCCTCTGATCAACTATTTTACACCTCTAGGAATTTACAAAGGGTCACACTTAAAAATATTCTTGTGTGTGGTACTAGGGATTGAAAGTGGGGGTGAGGGTTGTTACCACTGAGCCACATCCCAGCTCTACTTTTATTTAACTTTAAGTGTCTCACATAGTTGTTTGGGCTTACTTAAACTTCCAATCCTCCTATCTCAGCCTCCTAGGTTACTGGGATTATAGGCATGCACCATTGTGCTGGACCACACTTGAAAATTTGCTATAAATTAATCATAATCCCATTTCCTAAATAAAATAGAATTTTTTTCTGAAAATTAATTTATAAAAGCGTCAATTTGGGGATGGGCTCCTATTATGTTAGCAGCAAAAATTTTTATTTTCTATTAAAACATTTTAAATAATATTATGAAATGTTTCAAAATATTTTAGATGGTATTACAAATATTTGACCCAATACCTCTTTTGTTTCTAGCAAGTTCCTCTGAGGCAGAAGCAAGTGAACTAGTGCAATTAGGCAGGTATTCAAAGGCAAAATCCAAGACAGTAGTAAGCATCACATTCTCTTGAAATATCATAATATATCTGATAATTTGGTGTTTTTCTGCCTAATATATTTTGACCTAATATTAATATACCCAGCAACAGAGAGACTCGTTTGCTCTCCCCTTGATATTAATCTTGAAACTGAGTTTCATTAAAAGAAAAACAAGCGAGACAGAACTGTGACCATCCACAGAGCAGGCCCAGCGGCCTGCTGAGGGGCAGAGCCACCCCCCCACCCCCCGCGCCTGCCAGGTAGGCGGAACGGTGACCACCGGCAGAAAAGGCCCAGTGGCCCACGGCTGAACAGAGCTTCCAATCACTCCTGCAAGGTAGGCGGGCCTGTGACCCACCGGCAGAAGAGGAGCAGTGGCCTGCTGAGAGGCAGAGCCGCCCCCTCCCCC
>NW_025999853.1:25717543-25730060 GCF_001458135.2 Marmota marmota marmota
ATATATATCTGGGCTGGGGATGTGGCTCAAGCAGTAGCGCATTTGCCTGGCATGTGCGGGGCGCTGGGTTCGATCCTCAGCACCACATAAAAAAAATAAAATAAAGATGTTATGTCCACCAAAAACTAAAAAATAAAAAAAAAAATAAAAATAAAAATAAAAGAAAAAAAAGCACCTATCAGTCACTTTTTTTTTTTCTGAATGTGAGTTCCTGATTTTTTTAAGTTGTTGATAGGCCTTTATTTTATTTATTTATATGTGGTGCTGAGAATCGAACCCAGTGCCTCACACATGCTAGGCAAGTGTGCTACCACTGAGCCATAGCCCCAGCAAGACCTATCACTTACTTTAATGAACAGTTCAATTGCTACTGAACATCAACAATTTTAAAAAAAAGCAAACAATCTAAATTGAAAAGGGGCAAGGGACCTGAAGAGATATTTTATCAAAGAAGACATCCAAATGGCCAATAGGCATTTGAAAAAGTACAGAAAATCACTAATCACCAAGGAAATGCAAATAATACCACATGACAATTTTCATAAAGTCTTTAAAATTGCTGCTGCCTCAGCATCCATTTTTAGGTCTGTTACAAATCATTTGAAATTCAGGGTCATTTTTGACCTAGCTAAAATGACGCCTCCCCATGTAATTGTGAAAGAGCCTGCTTATTTCTCATTTCACTAAGCCAAAGCCCCAAATGTCCCATAGCTGCTGACCACATAAAAATTAATGGTCAATACCAGAGTCTTGTAAAAAAATGGTCTACCTTTTGCATATGATGTCTTTACAGTAGCCAATCCACAACCCATACAGAAAAGCCTAAAAGATGACACCAGGCACCTTAATAAAAAGTCAAAGTCCCACAGGGCCACTCTGTTAGTCCCTATTCACTGGTTCAGCTCCTAGTCACCTTGCCTCTGGACTCCCCCTGTACCCACTTCTGCAGACTTCCCTACCCTCTCCAAGATATGTAAGTAATGTATTTCTTCTGTTTCATGCATTTTGGTTTTATGGCTCATCATGTCTCACCTGACTGAGGCAACTGAACCTAGCTTTCCCCAGTTACATACTAAAAAGTGGTTACATTGGTTATGTGGACTCTCAAGACAGACTCGAGATCAAATTAGAAAACACACAATAGAAATCATTATAATACTTATAAAATTAAGATAAATTAATGATCAAGAGTAAATATACCTTAGATTGTATTTTTTAAATGCATGTTGAGTTAACTGCTATTTAGTTAGCATAATTCTCATAAGTTTCTTCTAATGACTGATGATTCTACTTTCCAGCTTGCTGGTATATAGTCATTTATTTGCAAACTTAGCATCAGTAGAATCACAGATCTCTGGGCTCCCCACCCAGCTTTCCTGATTCAGTGTGCCTGTATTGAAGTTTTAATAAGTACCCAGGTGATTCTGCTGCTGCTGGTTTGGAGAATACATTTGAGTACCATTGATATGAAGGATAATGATTTACAATGATGGATTGAAACACTAAGGAATGGTTATTTAATGCTATGAAAACTCTCACATCAATGCTCAGCTTATGTGCATTGTGGTCTTGATAGAGGTGTATAGTATATATTGCTTAACCATCTCAACAGTAGAATACATATGTATTATTATTCCAAGAAGTACAGTTTACTGTGACTGTGATATCACTTATGAAATGGAAACCAAGAGTACAAGCTGCTGAGAATATTTCTGGAAATAAAAAACAAATGCTGCTTTTGCTTTGCACACTCCTTTTTAAAATATTTTATTTCCTATGTTACAATTTCATAACTCAGTGACTTAGGGATCAAAAATATTATTATTCTAAGCTTATACTTTGGTGATAGTCTGGGTATAGAAGCAAGTACTATGAGAAAGATGCCTAAAAATACAGTAATGTTAAAAAAAAAACCTACAAGCTTATTTCTCTTTTAATTCAGAAACATCCAAATGTAGGAAGACAGGTTTTGACTGGTATATACTCTCTTTCTAGGCCGGCCAACTCTGCACAAACAGTAACTTTCATTTCTGTATTTAAGCTTGCTTCTACTGTTGTGATTCTCAGGCAAGAAAAAAGAGGATAAAGTAGAAAGTCACCATACATAACTTTAAGTTGAAAATGAACCAAAAATCATACACCTTACTATTGTTTATATCACGTTGGCAAGAATTTAATTGCATAGATAAACCTGACCACAAAGGAAACTGGGAAACATGCCCAGCTAAACCCAGAGAAGCTGGAGAGTGTGGAAGGAGGAACAGAACACACAATCTACTACTAAAAGGAGAACGGACCCTTGGAGACACTTCAACAGTAGTACTACAGGTGGGGGTGTACCTGGTGAAAGAAAGTAGTTCCAACTTCAGAGCACATAAGAAGCCTGATGTGTTCTTTAAGGAATTTCTGAGGGAGGCTACTTGGATAAAGAGATATTGCAGTATTTTATACTTAACAGTCCATATATTAATTAATGGTCCAGTTTATTTTAAAAGAAAACCTCTTAATTTAAAAGGAGAGTGAAATACTTTCCCTGGGTATACAGGTATGTATTCAGAGCAGAAAGGTACAGATACTGTTGAATAGTATTTTCCATTTTATTTAGGACATGACAATTAATTCACCTCATGATAAAAATACACTTCTTTATTATATTTGATCATGAATAACTGGAAATGACATTGCAGTAGAATTCTAAGAGTCCTCCTTTTTCCTACTTACTATGTATTTAAATTCATGTTGAGAGACTGAGGAGCAAGCAAGCATTGTTGCAGGTCTAGTGCTTTCACATTAAACAACCTAATCACCCCCACTTTAGCTTAAGCAAATATCCTGTACAGCAGTTATATTTATTACATCTTTTTACTTCTGTTTCCTTCATATTCTTACTCAGGTCTTTCAATCTTATCCATCTGAAAAAATTGCAATTTTAAAAATACAATTAAAAACCTCTTATTGATGTGCTCTCCTAAGGCAAAATAGGTTGGTATTTTCAGGCATGTTGAACACTTTTGCATTGAGAAAATAAGGAATCATGTTAACAAATCAAGTGCCTAAAATGAAGAAAAGACTATTCAGAAAATCATTTGGTTATAAGAGTGGGACATATTTGAATGTGTTATAGCTGCTGTGAAATTTATAAGACATTTGTAAACCAAAATAATAACACTTGTCTTAATTTTTATGACTTTTGTGCAACTCATAGATCAGCTCCTTCCAGGTGTATAAACTTCCTACTGTGAAACTTGACACTTTATATAGTGTTTTAACACCTTAAAACTCCAGAGGCAGTGATGGTTTACTTACATACGGTATTCCATTAGCAAGATCTTGCTCCATATATATTTAAAAAATCATGAAATGTAAGTTGGAACACCAAGGCAGGATTCACAATGTACTCCAAGTTGAATGACAGATTGGGAACAGTCATGAGATATATGTTTTATCACATAAAAAGCTGGAAAGCTAACTACAGCGACTCTGATAGCATTGCCCTGCTCTCAATTGCTAGCAAAATTCTAGCTGAATTCTTTCTGTAAAAATTAGAACAAAATATCATCAACCACTCCCCTTTAAATAATGCTAAGAGTTTTAAATTCAAAACCAGCATAGCAGATACCTTTGGAATAGATTCTGCATGCACTCAGGGAAGGAGCTAAAATAAATGGCCAACTCAAATATTTGACAACCTCAGAAAATTTCAACTGCCACAAATCCCTTTCTAAATCTAGATGTAGAAATAGAATGAAAACCCAATAGCCAGTCACAAGAGCAAGGGAGAAAATATTTGATTTTGCTTATGTGGAAATATTGCTGATGATGTGGTAAAATGTTATAATAAACTATGCAGTATTAATCACAGTTCATAACCAAGCTTATGGCATGTCTACAACAATGATCACTTCTAATTAAGTACCAGGCCCTAAGAGATTGCATTTATCTAATACACCAACAAACCTCAGGTGCATTGTGGGAGCAAAGAACATCCAATCTTCAAATGCAATAATAAATTCATATTAATTATAATACTGCCACAATCTCATGTCTGATTGAAACTATAAATCGACTCTTTTAAAACCAAAAATTATTTAAAAATATCAGGTATTATAACTGCAAAAATCATAGTTTAATTGTCTATTAAGTAGGTATTTCATAAAATTTAGGACACTACAGTTATGAATATTATTTTCAGCCTTTAAATAATAATTGTTTTTAATATATGATTGTTCAAGGTAATGCTGCCTACATTAAAAGATGTTTTAAACAACAGAAATAGTGATATTCAATGCTGAAACAACCAAAAAATATTCAATGGTAAAGCATAAAAAATCATGGCATTAATATTTTGGCATAATTTATTTTCATATATTACCATCCTAGAATTTATTTCTAAATTAGAAGGCACCAGAGAATATCCTCTTCTGTGATTGTTGCAACATAGGAAGTTGAAGAAGGAAAAGGAAGAGAAAGAGAAGAAAACATCAACTTAAAGAAAATAGAGTACATGGATTTTTAAAATATGGAAGCTCCAGAGTCACAGAAATAGGGGGAAAAAGAAGCCACAGAGATGAAAGAAGTCAATAAATGTCTACATCTATCTGATCCAGTGAAGTGAAACCTGTTTAACAGTATATATGTCAAGAACCTTGGAATGAATTTGAATTATTGCCCTGGGAAAAGCCAGGAAGCACTGTGGTATTGTATTCAAGCACTTAGCAAATGCAGCAAACTTGCAGCTGACCCAAGAAGTATAAGCAAAGTTAAAAACTCTTTAACATTTAGTGAGCATTTTCTGTGTTCCTGTCTTTGTGATAAGTGCTATAAGAGTATTATCTCTTTTAGTTCTCATAAAACCTTTTGGTTATAAAGTGGGAAAGAAGCAAGAGAGGAAAAAGGCATACGTGTACAAAAAAGAGGAGGTTAATTTTGTAGTCCAGTTGAGAATGTGTGGTAGAATAAATGAGGGTAGAGGGGACACACAGGGGCCAATTGGTGATATATTTAACTGATAACAAAAGCACTTGGTAATGGAGCAAATACAGGAAAAGATGGAGCAGGTAGATTCAGAACTGAGTACTAAGCTTCTGGTATAGGTCCTAGGCTGCTTGTATGAAGAGGGCTTTGGCTGAATTAGAGAACACTGAAGTCTCATACATTGGAGGGTAGGATTATGATTCAGTTTTGGATAGACTGACATCAATGACTTTTTGAATCATCAAAGTAGAAGTGGAGGCCACTGATTATTCTATAATGGATAGTTAAGGAAGCATCAGGGCTAGAGAAATAACTTATGATTTATCTGCATATAGGTGGTAATTGATTCCTTGGGGATTATATAATCTAAGGAAAAAATAATGTGTGAGAATGGAACATCACTAAGGCTATGGACACCTAAAGAACCTTTGTCCTCAAAACCTTGGCCTGCTATATTACCAGAGTATAAGAAACTCTAGGTTTGTTCTGCTTCGTTGTTTGCTCCCCTTTTTCAAGCCATCAGAAAAAAAAATTGTCTTCACAAAAATCTTAAAGAATACACTTTCATAGGTTTATAGACTTACTTAATGTCCCAGTGTCTATTTCTACTTTATTAAAATGCAAACATTTCTGCTTTGGCTAATTTATGTGAGGATTTTTTCTCACATATTTCTGCCTTTGTCTTCTAACATTTGACTCTGTATTGCTTGTCTACATTGCAAAACTGAAATTTAGTCCCTTTCCTGTTAATGAACTTCCTAGCCCATGAAATCATTAGCATTAATATGCCCGACATTTATGCTTAATATTCATAAAATAGCACCTATCTAGGCAACAAGGTATTTCACCAAATAAAAATACACTTGAGGAGAACTAATTATTCATCTATGATGAACTTTGAAGTTAGGCAATATATTAGAAGGTAATAGTATCAAATTAGAAACACAGCATGGGTAAAGTAAGAGAATGAAAATGGCTATAAAAAGTCTATAGGGGAATGAGGAAAACAGCCAGAATCACATAGGGAAAGGAAAGAATCACCAAGAGAAAGGAAAGACAGGACCTTGACGACATATGATAGAAAAAAGATTGAAACTGTAATGTCAAAGGACTGGATAGTCAGTTCATCTCTTCACACCATCAATCCATTCTACACCTATTCTTAAAATTAAACCTGTTCATTGCATTTTCCAATTCCTCAGCTGTACTTAATATGAACTAAAAGTTACAAGGAATTTGGAGAACACAAAAAATGTGACTAACAAAATATAGCAAATGATAAAATAAAATGACTATATTTGTTGATATTGTATTTGGAAGTGGTTGAAGATATAAGAGCTGCTAAGTGGGAAAATGTTGGAGCAAAATTTTCATGATACAAGTATCTGCTAAAGAAAAATGTAACCCAACATTAAGTTCTGCGATTAAAATGATGATGATATCACTGAAGGAGAGGAGAAAAGAGGATATGACTTGATATTAATGTTGCATAAGTACTTCTGTAGGGCAGAAATAGCATTCTCTAATTCAGACAGATTAAAATATAGAAGCACTTACTTTTGATGGCTACTTACCAAACACAAAGACAAAAATTTTAAAAGGATACCATTTTCAGCACCAACTCTCAGTTCTCACTACCAGTAATCTGCATTATCTAGTAAAGTAACTTATAAAACACAAACTTTCATGTTCATAAAGAATCAGCTAGAGGGCTTATTAAAATGCATATTATGATTCAGCAAGTGTTTAGGGAAAGTCATGACAGTTATCTCTGACAAGCTCTCAAGTGACGCTAATGCTGTTGTCCAATGAAATTTATATTTGTACTATATATTTATATTTATACTACTTATAGTATAAATATAATATATATAAATAGTATAAATAAATATAAATATGTAGTACAAATATAAATTTAGTATAGTAACTATATATTACAATTTCCCTGATGACATTAAAATAGTATAATGAAACCCATGGTTTTATTCTGAGTTCTGAATCCTGGAAGGAAAAAGGTAGAATGAGGAGAATTTTAACCAACATCACTCTCTTCTGAGGGTCAACCTGTAGCAAAAGAATGTGAGAACAATAGGACAGAGAAGAGCAGTATTGCTTCCACTTACTTCACCTGCCTGTTAAGAGACAATGGTAGAGAGATTTTGAAGTTTATAGGTGCCATGGTTTGGATCTGAAATGACTCCTCACCCCAAAACTCATGTAATAAAAGCATGATTTCCAATGCAGCAAATTCTAGAGGTGGGCTTTAGGCAATGATTGGATCAAATGGCCTATAACCTTACTAGTGGATTAATTCATTTAATTGATTAGTAATTTGAATGGACTACCAGGTGATAACTATAGCAAGGTGGCATGGTTGGAGGAAGCAGGTCCTAAGAAGAATGACCTTGTAGACTGTATATGTCCCTGGCTCTTCCTTGTCTTGCTCTCTCTGCTTTCTGGTTGCAATTACAGGAAAGCTTTCTTCCAACAAGCCTTTTCACTATGTTGTTTCTGCTTTAAAGCCTGTAGAGGCATCTGAAAGTGAGCCAAAATAAACTTCCTACTCTGAAATTGTTCTTATAAAGGTATTTTGTTAATAGCAACAAAAAGCTAACATAATAATATAGTGAGTTTTTAAAATACTCCATTTTTAGTTATAGTTGTGTCAAATTTAGAAGATAATCAAATTAAGAATTTATAGCTTAACAAAATTAACAAGAATTAATATTTACTGATAATTTGGTATGTGCAGGATATAAAACTTAATGTGTCATGTTGATTGTTCCCTTTCTTGATGGCAACCTCATGGGGTAACTTCAATTCTTCTACTTGTTATAATGTTGAGGAAACAACCACTAAGGTTAGGTTACTTGTTTAATGTCACACAGTGGAGCATTAAATTTCACCTTCTGATAAGTTATAAATATTTATAATAGTTGTTTTCTAAGGTATTTTCAGCTTACCTAGAGTTAAAATCCTTGTACCCATTGTCTCTAAATTCATGTCACTGTGGGGGAGGGGGTTATGGCAGTATTCTCAAAATTCCACATCAAATTCTTGCTAAAATATATCTACCATAAAAGAGAATGAAAATTTAAATGGGACTTAGGACAGGCTGAAAAGTATATTGGAGTTCATAGAAGTTATTTTGGAAATTTAATTATACAAGGATTTAAAATTTTTTTTTCTAAATTTTACTTTTTTCGTCATTTTATGTTTTGTCTAGGTTTATTATATGCATCTTTTAAAATAGTGATGTAGGAAACTTCTCAAAAAAGACAGGATACACCAAAATGCAAAAGCAAAGAAAGTACATTTTGCTCATACAAAATGAGCAATTTATTAGGAAATCACAGGACTGCAAAAAAGTCATTCACTGAATTAAAATTGTAATAGTGTTTCTTGCCCATGTTCTAGACTTGCTATTTTGTTTCAAGATAACCACCAAAGTACACAGGGACTGATTTAATGGAATCTTGGATGTTATCCTAGGTCTTTACACATTTTACTTGACAATATCTCCCACAATCTGATTAAAATCAAAGACCGGGTCCTTGTCTGTCTCACTTGAATGGGTGAGGAGAAGAACATTTGATCTTTGTTCTTTAAAGTTCCCACCTTAGGTCCCATCACTCTGGCCTGGTTTAATACCTTCCCTTCTCCTCTTACCTAACATACTGAATGTGTCATGTATTAAGGCACATGATGCTAGACTACCTTTCATTGTCTTTCTTTGTCTTCAGCATCTCTTTCTCTACAGGCTGCTTATAAATTCAATAAGGAACATTTATGTCATAGCTGCCTTATGTTACCTCATACCATGATAGTGGGACTACCACCAGCTTGGGATGCAAATCAATACTCCTTACTCTCTTACTCAAATGTTTTAGTGTAGCCTTTTAAAAACACAATTTTAAGAGTATGTTGTAGGATAAAATGATTATCCTTCTCATTTGAATTTAAAAACCCATAAACTCTGGGTTTAGAAAAATGATATTATCATAAATTTTACACTAAAAAAGGAATAGGCTAATTTGGTCACTCATTTCAATTTACATAATTTGAATTTAGTTCATTTCTCTTCAAATGTAAACCAAAAAATATCAAATTTATTATTTTAATATAGTAGATAAATGTTTTAGTGAAGCTTTTAAAACTATGCAGCATTAATATGACATTAAATAAGTACAAACATTTTAGCGGCAAAAGTGATCACATTCATTATCTAAGAAATATAACTTAATTTTATTCTATATTTTACTAAGTAAAATTACTTAAGGTGATCAATGTAAAAATATTTCATTAGGAAATAAAAAATTTCCAGAAAACTAGTGTTTACTATGCAAATAGTTACTTATAAATTTGGTTTTATATATATATACATATATATATATATACACACATATATATTTAATATTTTAAGGTAAGTTCTATATTACTATCATAAAATTTTTGAAGGAATAGTGGCTCATTTGCAAGCAAGTATTTCACTTCCTATATGCATGCAATTGCTAAAAGAGCACTGAAAATAGCTACTATTATTGTCTTTAGGAAGTGATACTTCAACTTCATCCTCTGCCTCTTAATGGCTTGGGCACTATTCTGAAATCTCAAAATACATGATGAGCTGCAGAGTATAATAGTTCCTGGTTTACATCTGGGTCTTCAGACTTCATTTAGCACCATATTTTCAGAACATCATAAGTTTTAAACTTACTTCCATGCTGACAGTTTAATGTTCAAATAAGCAAGGAGTTAACTTACTTTTAACTTCTAAACCTTAGGACCTCTCTCTTAGAGCTATAAAATTGACATTTCAGCATGGATTCTGTTTTTGTGATATATCTTTCAAACTTACACATGTTACAATCTCTAAAACAGCTGTCCATGTTTACATTAAAGTCCTTTCAAAATATTTTTTTTTCTTTAGGATGCCATTTGCGCAGAAAGAAAAATAAGCAAATTGACAGCTTTTTTTCCTTCTGTTCCTTCTCCTCTGTTTCTCCTTTTGTGTTTCTGATTTTCCTTTTTCTTCCTTTTTTTCTTTTTCTTTCTCCTTCTAAAGTATTTCAAAGTAACTTTATCCATTATTCAAGCAATGCTTTAAATCTGTATTCTGACTTTTATTCTACTTAGGTTTTCACATGCATATATCAGAGATGAAATGTTCTATATATCATGCTTAACCAACTAGAGGTCAAAGACCTAAATCATTGCACTCATGAAAGTAAAATGTTGTGCTTTCCAATTGCCATCACCCTGGGAGACCTCCAATTACCAAAGTGACCTTCAAATCTGAATTGGCCACTTTACAGTAAAATTTATTACAATAGTAACACTACAAGTCAGAATAAGAAATGACATAGGTAAAATATTTGAAGACAGAAAACTGATTTGTTTTAGCCTCAAATTTTATATTTAATCGTTACTTGGTTCACTTTTTCCTAATTCTTTATGTTACCTTTGCCAACATACTGTTTAGCATTCTGTTTATAAGATTATACCACTGTTTAAATGTGTAAACATTTTTAAGTACTTAATACAGTCATAGATGCCTAAGGATTCCAGAAAAATGTTCTTTATGATATATTAATATGCAACATTTTATTAATTTGGGGAAGAAGAACACTTGAAAAATCCATTACACCATGAAATCTTAATGTTCTAAAATGCTAATAATTGCTGGGTTCATACTATCCATTAGGAAATAAAAATAATAATAGAATATGCTATAGAACAGTACTTATTTAAGTCCTTCATAAGTGCTTTACTATTTACATCTCAGAATAACCCAGGTTTTTTTTAAAAAAAAAAGAAGAAAAGAAACATGTTCCAGAGAAATTCTGTAACATCAAATCACATATCTAGGAAGGGACAGAGGTGAAAATATTGGGCTGCCTGGCTTCCAAATGTTTCCACTGTTATATAATTATGGTTTATTAGGTACCTTAAAACCATCCTACTCTGGTTTACTGCTTGTATTTGCAGAAAAGGAAAATAAGGACCACATAAGTAATAAGACTTGACAAAAAGGTCAAAAAGAATCATCTCCTTTCCTGATCTCTTCACTACTCCACTCTTTCTTCCCGTATCACATTTACTACAAGTTATTCATTTACTTAATGAAAACAAGAAGTCACACACAGGCCAGGGCAGTTCTGGAGCCCTTATGTCCAACAAAGTCAACTTTCATAGGAAACACTCAATACTATTTTGAGAAGCATAGTGTAAAAAACCAAATGCTTTTCCTGAGTGGTTTGGCTACACAAATGATATTTGCACTGTTAAGCACACAAGAAAATGAAAAATAAGGTAAAGTTAAAGAGATAGTCTAAAGTATTAGAGTGAAAAATAATTTCTATTTGTTTCTCTATGCCTTTTTGAGATTATTTTTAGCAGAATTGCTGCAGTTCTGCAGTTCTAATTTCAAAAAGATGATATAAATATAGGCTTATTATAGTTAAAAAAATAATCAAACCAAGCACAAATAAAGAAAATTTTGAAACCCCTCTTTAGGTGTTCAACACTTGTTCTATTCTCCTGGTTAACCACTGTTTAAAAGTTTGTATCTTTTTTTTTTATTTTTTTTTTTTTTGTATAAAAAGACATACATTTTAATTAGTCCTTCTTATATTTACATCAGATAAATAACAAATAATTGATGAAAAACAAGTCTTTGGAATGGACGATTTCACAGAGTGCGCTGGTTACAGTTTAACAATGAAACATTTCTCTGTTGCTTTGCATTTTAATTATCTAGACATTACAGTCGTGGTACCATGGAGCTAAAATCCGTTGTTGCCATTTTACTACAAAAAAAAAATTCACAATTAATGCCTACAAATGGAAAGCTGTGAAAGGTAGCTAGATGTGCATCTCTGAAGAGGTAAATTGACAGTTGCATTAATTCTACTACATTGGTTAGCATTCATTGTGATCACCTTTAGCTTTTATGCTTCATCTTTTTGGATTAATACCATCGGGGGGTTCTCGTGTGTCTCCAACGGCCACATGTTCTCCTGAACACCTTGCCTGCTCTCTAGCTGCCTGCTCGGGGAAGCTGGCACGAATGTGCCTTTGCCAATGTACACTGGAAATTCAGAGTGTCTTTGCCGTGTTACAGGCCTGCTTCCCCTTTGATTTTTTTTTTTATTTTTTTTTTATTTTTTTTTATTTTTTATTGTTGGCTGTTCAAAACATTACATAGTTCTTGATATATCATATTTCACACTTTGATTCAAGCGGGTTATGAGCTCCCATTTTTACCCCATATACAGATTGCAGAATCACATCAGTTACACATCCATTGATTTACATATTGCCATACTAGTGTCTGTTGTAGGATAGCTAGCTGCACTAGGAAAGAGGGGTGCTGTCTGCTTTTTCTCTGATTTATATCTTTGCTGTCCTTCATCTTGTCAATCACAGGTGTACCCCTAAGGGGAGAAGAAGAGGGAAAAAGGAAAGGAGGTAGATATTTGACTGAGACTATTTAGAGCTGGAATGAGTGGTTTGGGAAGCTGGGTATTTAAAGCTAGCTTTT
>NW_025999853.1:25734024-25758118 GCF_001458135.2 Marmota marmota marmota
GCTGGGTCAAATGGTGGCTCCATTCCCAGCTTTCCAAGAAATCTCCATACTGCTTTCCAAAGTGGCTGCACCAATTTGCAATCCCACCAGCAATGTACAAGTGTACCCTTTTCCCCACATCCTCGCCAGCACTTGTTGTTGTTTGACTTCATAATGGCTGCCAATCTAAAAAAGTTTGTATCTTTATGGATTGTTTGCTATGTGTTTAAGTGAGGAAAGAGAACAAAAACATATTTATAAAGATTAGTATGCTATTCAATGAAAGTTAACTGCAAATATTCATCTGAGAGGGGCCAATAGAAACACAAATGTTAGTTAGACTTAAATGCAAATATAGTAATTATATTAAGTGTGGATAGCCTATGCTTTGTTGTTAAATATAAGATTTGTTAGACTAGTAAAAACTAAATTTTCCTATATGCTGTTTTAAAGAGTAATAACTACAAAGGACATAAGAGTTTGAGCATTAAAATATTGAGAAAACGGAGCTAAAAGATGAATAGAGAGTATATTGTTTTGTAGATAAAGAACATTTACACTTTTAGGCAACTAAATTATTAGAAATAAAGAGGGCCATGTTACGGTGATGAAGCGTTCAATTCTCCAGAAACATGTACTACATTTGAGTTAGTATTCATATCACAAAATATCTTCTGAAGAAAAAAAATCTTTAAATATAAAGGAAAATAAACTTAAAACCAAATGGAAATCTCATACTCACTAATAAATGAAAGTGAAAGAAGGGGAAAAATCTTCAGGGAAGACATAAAATGTTTAATTGATCAGATTAAGACAAGAACGATTGAAGATTTTTAGAATGCTTCCATCAAAAACTCTATAACAGCATTTTTCCCCCAAGGAAATATAAAACACATTCGCAAAAAATGACTATCCCTTGACAAATGTTTAATTTGTGCTAAGGTTATCTCTGTCTTTTGATTCTTACTTAAACTGTAATCTAAATTAGTAAACCTAAACAAACTGAAACGTAATTTAGAAGTATGTGTATGTTATTTGTTATAAAAAGCTGGATCTTAGCTGTTCACAGGCAGCCAACTGCTCAGACTGTGTCCAAAACAAGGCAAAGACCTACCTGTGACTGCTCAAGCTGTGTTGTGCTGTATTTCTGCTATCTGTCTGTAAATATTGCTTGCATTACAAAGTGGAGTTCACCTCTGGTTCCAAGAGCTACCCAGTTACAAAGTGTTCTTTGCTCAAATAAACTCTGATTAGTTATTTTGTCTAAAGTTTTTACACCATAAAATTTCAACAAACTTTACAATACTATGAAAGTATACACATTGTGTTTACAAACTATGAAATTATTATTAGAAATATACAATACATGAGAACCACTATTGGTTAAAAAAATTATACACCTAAGCAACCCATAAATCACAGGAGAAAGCAAAATGAAAACTAGAAATAATTTGAAAAGAATTATAATAAAAATGCAACATTTTTTTAGTTTGTACCTAAAATTATATCTAAAAATAAAGTTATATTTTTAAAATTAAAATTAGAATGAAGCTGAAAAGGAAAAAAAATAACTAACTTAAGAAGTGGGAAATTAGAGTCTAATAAACACATAGAGGAAGAAAATTAAAACCTAACTGTAGAATACAAAAAAAAAAGTAAATACAAAAAAAAAGCAAAAATTATTATGTTAAAGGCTATCAATTTTCCAAACATCCGGCAAACACAAAAACAAAACAAAAATCAAGAGTTAAAAGTGATTATAATAGATCTTGCAGACATTAAATAGATAAAAGCTTTTTGCTATTTCATAACTAATAATTGTCTTAAAATTGTATTAAGAAAATGTGATATTAGTGTAGACTTTAATAATAAACCAATTTAACATTATAGAGAAGTTTCACACATCTGTCAGTGTATGACAGATGATAGACTGAAACAGTAAGGAATATTCCATGAATTATGGTGATAAAAAGTAATAATTGGTAGTTTATTAAAAAAACTAAAGTGGTCTCTCTCTTTTTTTTTTTTTTTACCTTTGCAGATGACCTCCATGGTATGTTAGGAAGAAAACCAGGTGCAGGTGCATGTCAATAGGTACAGAATGCTACATTAACATAAAAGCATCTTGAGGGAGGAGTGTTTTTATTTATTCCTTTGTATATGAAATTTGTATCTGGAAGAATACGCCTAAATTAAAATTCATGGTTATTTATTGAGGCAGAAAGACAATGATGTTCAAAATATTAATATACTAAGAATTGAAAATCTGCATGGCAGAACAGGATGTCCATATTGGAAAAAAATGAATTCAAACCCTTAACTCACCAAACTTAATTCCCCCAAAAATAAAGGTCTATTTGTGAAAGGCAATACCATAAATCTTTTAAGAACTGCCAAGAGAATGTTTTAATTTCCTTGGTTTTAAAAAAATTTTGAATTAAAAAATTTAATTAAAGTTCTTAATTAAAAAGAGTAATGACCATGAGAGAAAATGTTAATAAATTAGGAAACACCAAAATTAATAGGTCCCTCCCACTTAAATAATGGATAAAACAAGCCATAGAACAAACTAGAATATAATATATATAATGACTAAAAATTAATATCACAAGTATATAAAGAATTGATAACTTTTTAAAAAATTAGTTAAATAATAGTTGCCATAACAAAGGTTAACAGACTTTGCAAAAGAAAATTTACAACACTCAAACATGTAAAGCTCTCACTTATAAGATAGAAAATTAAATTTCATCAGAATGAAATCAAACAGGTAGTACAAACTGGGGAAAATTTAAGTTAATATCAAATAAGAATGGGGAACAATGTCAATGTTCATGACCACAAACATAATCACCCACTTCCTTAAACAATTAGAAATTTTTGTTTTAATATTCAAGTGCCCATGTTTTATGACCAGCCATTTCATCCTTAGATATTTAGCTGAAAAATTACTATAATTATACACCAGACACATATACATCTATTTACAATTATAACATAAAATGAAAAACACAAAAAATAATTACAATGTGCCACTTATCCAATGTTCAAAATGGTCAAATCTAAACAACGTATTTTAAGAATTTATAGAGTTGTACAGAATACAGTAACTATTGTACTTCAGGATGTCATTGCCTCCATTAATGCTGGGTGCCAGCATATTAGGTCACTGTGGCAGTAAGCCTACGAATTTACCCACAATGCTCCTGATCTTCCAGTGTTTCTACCTCTGAGTAGAAACATATCACGTATGACTGAGCTATGTGACCAATAAAATATAGCCAACATGAGTCTATACATCTTTAGAGGTTAGATCACAAAAGACTTTGACAGGAAACTAACCACCGTGACATAAGGACAATCAAACAGCCCCATGATGAGCCCATTTGGGAGGAAGAGAGATGTGCTACCAGCAGCCAGCTTCATCTCACTGCTTTTATGAATCATACAATTTTGTAAAGGGTTTTTCAGTTTTGTGCAGCCTTCATCCTACTTAGCTTTGTTCAACATCTAAGTTTCATGAAAAACCCTGAATAGAACCACGTAGCTAAGATACTCCCAAATTTCTGACCCATCAAATATTAAGTAAAAGAACTATTGTTTTAAGCAACTAAATTTTAGAATGGTTTATAATATGGTAACAATCACTAGTGCTTTAGACTTATCAGTTTGAATGTCAAAAGTGAAAATTAAAAATAAGATAATTATGAAAAAGAATTTAGCACTGAAAAAGACAGAAAAAGATTTTGGAGACCTTGAAAATCTGCAAAACAAATGATAAGAAATTTTTCTCTGATACAATAATGATTATTATTTTTATTATGTGGATACCATAACATATGAAAAGATTCTTCAGTTGACAGACTTTTATGATTGTTCCAATATTCTTCCAAGGATATGTTATATTTTTAAATAATCATGACATAAATTCAACAAAATATTCAACTTGGGGTTTCATAACTTCTTGGTAATACATAAAAGTAACAACCACCACAGATTTGCATATCTTTTGCACTATTAAACATTGAATCAATAACAGAGAGAGAGGAAACATACTATGCTAATTCAGCTATTGATAACAGGTGTTCAAATTCTGCTGGCTGGGTTTATTCGTTGTTCAATTTGAACAAATTTCTCTAAATTTCAGTTGTCCCATCTGTAAAATAGTAATTCTGCCTAGCCTGGACTGCTACCTGTGTAAATAAGCTAATATATATAAGCGACTGTGGAAATACAGAAATAATAACTATGCATAAATTGTCTCATTAATCTTCATACAAGCCTGTATAATATAAATCTTTATCTCTAGTTTTATACCTAACATGTATTCTGACTGGTTCTCAATTAGGACTCAGTGTAGTTTTATTAACAAGCCAGTAGACTGGCATCATTGGGAATCAATTCATTTTAACTGATTATTTCATATATGTATGTGGTATCAGTGTATATATGTGAATATGTATGTATATGTGTGTGTGTGTGTGTGTGTATGAAGGACCACAAAGAGAAGAAGGGTAAAACATAGAGTAATGGGGAGAAAACAGGAATTAGAGCTACAAAGGGTACCAACAGAAATCTCACCAAGGTCATATGTCATTTGCAATGATATTTATTCGTGAAAAGGCTAAAGGGCAAGGAACATCTGAATTCTCTTTGTAAACACATTTTGAAATATTCTCTCTAAAAAAAAAACAACTGAGGGTAAAACTTAAAAAGAAACTAGACATTCTGCAGTGTGAGGAGTGGACTGTTAGCCAGCCAGCAAATGTAAAGGAAATGCAGATACCCACACATTAGAAACAGCAGCTCTGTGGCAGTTTCGTACATGCTTCTAGTTGGGAGACTGAGGTAGAAGGATCACAAGTTTGAATCAGACCCCCAGCTCGGAAAAAAAAAACAAAAAACTAAAAAGAACTGATGCTATATCTCAGTGATAGTGTCCCTGTGTTCAATCCCCAGTATCACAATAAAAACGAAGAAAAAGAAAGGAAAAAAAAAAAGTAGTCTCGGCAGAAAAATAATTTTGCCAGGTTTGTATAGTGGAAGATTTTCAATTTCAGGTCCTTCTGTGTCCAAAGTCTATGCTGTTAAAATCTACGCCAAAAAACAACCTTGACTTGCTCAATTATCTGCTAGAACATTATTCTATAATATATTTTTTCAGTTGAGTACTGGCTTCTTTTCTTTTTTTTTTTTTTGAAGATTTTGTTTTCAGGTAAGAATTTCATTCTCATAATAGAGGATAGGAAAGGCAGCAGAACACAACAGACACTAGTATGGCAATATGTAAATCAATGGATGTGTAACTGATGTGATTCTGCAATCTGTATATGGGGTAAAAATGGGAGTTCAAAACCCACTTGAATCAAAGTGTGAAATATGATATATCAAGAACTATGTAATGTTTTGAACAACCAACAATAAAAAATAAATAAATAAATAAATAAAAAAAGAATTTCATTCTCAAGAAATTTTCTCTAGGATTACATCAGCATCTTATTCTCCTCTACATATAATTGCCCTTGGCTTTAGAGCTTTATAATGGCATGATTTTCATCTCAAAGTACCAGTATCATTTTAAGAGGTATCTCCCCAGACTACTTGGATTTACCCTCCATTTTCTGGCAGAAAAAATAAACAAGAACAACCTCATATAACATTAATTAAAATGGAAGTATTGGGATTTCCATCAAAGTGACTCCAGGCCCAAACTAATTAATCAAATCCAAGGTAAGATTTGATTAGCAAGTTGATATTGGTGATTGTTGTGGTATGGATACTTGGTGTTTCCAAAATCTCACATGTGAGAAAATGCAGGAACATTCAGAGGCAAAATGGTTAGAAATGGGAGTTGTAATTTAATCAATGGATTGATCTACTGATATGGATTAGCTGGGTGTTAACCATAGGTAGGTAGACTATGAATGGAGGAGGTGGGTCACTGTGGGTGATCCTTTGTAGTTCATATTTTGTCCCTGATGAGCAGAGCATTCTCTCTCTCTCTCTCTCTCTCCCCCTCCCTCCCTCCCTCTGCTTGTTGCCTTGTCCTGACCTGTTTTATCCTCCATGCCTTCCACCATGATGTTCTTTCTCACTGGAGCCTCAAGACAATGGAGTTGGCTATCTATGGACTGAGACCTCTGCAATTTGAGACCCTTTTGGTCATAACAATGAAACATCTAACTAAAGCAATGATAGAGATAAAATGTCATGAAATTTTGAACTCAAAAGAATAAAGTCTCATGTAAAATCAATTATACATATTTCTTATTCTGGGTAATAATATTAATTTTACATGTAAAATGATGTTTTAATATTTGGAATCAAGCCTGTTTTATTAAATCTAGAGCTTTGAAAATTTAAGCAATCTTTCAAATAAACAAATTACCTTCAATTATTAAGTTTTCACTTTATTTGGAAATTGGTGGTATAGCAAAAAGTAAAATGTCTTTGTTAATTATCTGTTCTAGACAGGAAATTGATTTTTGCACAGTTTTAAACTATTTGCTAGTAACCAAAATATATAAGATTCTAAATGTGAGAAATTGTGCTGTATTTTCCATTTAAAAGTGAAAAGAACACAAAAGGGCAGAGAGTTTTAAAACCAATGACCTTTATTATAATGTGTCTTGTACTGACTTCCAAATAGAACCTGCTAGTTGAACAGCAAAGAATGACTGTCTCAAAACACAGGATTCACTGAGGCATAATGTCAACTTAGTAATGAAAATGCTTCCTTACTCTCTTGTCAATTGACAGGCTGTCATTACATATTAAAAACTGACAATTCATTGATGAATTGGATAGTTTTTCATACTGTCCAGTGAAACTAAACTTCAAAAAAGCAGAGAGCACATTGCTTTTTAGGTAAAAGTGCAATTTGTTTTGCTTTTTACTTTAGTAATCATTTTTTAAAAGAACATATTTATATGAACTTGTAGCTTAAATAGATACAGAAAACAGTAGTACATTATAATTTTATAGCATTTAAATACTAATGAGCCGAACTGAACACATACCATGTGTATTGAAGAATATATGCATTAATAAAATTCATTCATTTTAGGTATACATGTCCGTACATTTTGACAAATATAAAAAATTTTGAAACTATAACAATCAAATTATGGAATAATTTCATCATTCCAAAAAGCTCCTGCATGTCCCCTTTTATTCATTTGCCATTTCCCATTAAAGGTCTTGGCAACCACTAATGTATTTTTTTTTTATTTTTTGTCTTTATAAACGTGAGTGTTCTAGACACTGACTATAAATGGGATAATAGAATATACAGCCTTTTGTTCCCAACTTTTTTCACTTAGAATAATTATTTTTTGATTCATAAATGATGTACATGTTTCAGTTCTTCATATCTATGTTTTCTGTGTAAAATTTCTTTATATAACTGTACTACATGTTTCATTTATTTGAAGTTAATGGACATTTTAATTATTTTTAGTGTGGGACAATTAGGAACAAAACCGCTATAAACATTCCGATATAGGCTCTGTATGAACCTCTCTCTTGAACAAATGTCTATCAGTGGAATAGCAGGTCATAGATAATTCTATGTTTGACTTTACAAGAAATGGTCCAATGATTTTCCAAACTATAAATCTGTATTCTCAACAGCAGTGTATTAATTAGAGTCAATATACTTGCTCTACATATTTGCTAAAATTTAGTCTTTTCAATTTTATCTTTATTTCATTTCTTTTGTTTGTCTTACTTTAGTTTTGGATGTAGTCATTCTAGTGGGTATATAGTAGTATCACACCATGGTTTTAATTGGCACTTCTATAACAATCTACAATATGACATATCCGTCCATTCCTTTACGTTTATTTGCCATCCTTGTATCTGTGGTGAAGAATCTTTTCAAAGATTCCATCCTTTTAAAATTGAATTGTTTTCTTATGATTGAATTTTGAGGATTTTTCTATATTGTGGAAGTAAGAAATTAATTATAGTTTTTATAAAATTTATCTATAGTTTGTATGGATTTTTCTAGCAATTTTTTCAAAGACCAGAAGTTTCTAATTATGATGGTTTATGTTCTATCAAATGTTGCTTAATTCAAAGTTTCAAAAATATCCTCCTGTGTGTTTTTTTTAGAATGTTTATGTTTTACCTTTAGATCTATAATTCAGTTAAAATTAGCTATTGATAGTCAATGAACAACCTTTTGACTTCATTGATCCTTTTTCAATATGCAATTCTTTCTCAATTTCATCACTTTCCCTTTAAGTATTATTTTATCTGTGTCCTTGCATATTTTTATAGGTTATGTTTTGATTTTTAGTCAATTCAAAATAAGTTTAAAATTTACTTTTGACTTCACTTTGATTCATGAATTATTTAGAAATGTGTCATTTAATTCCAAATATTTGGACAGTTTTCACATATCTTCCTATTATTGATTTACAGTTTAACTCAATGTTGATTAGAGAAAAGTTTATATAACTCCATTGTTTTAAACTTATCAGGCTCATTTTTATTACAGACTATTGTCTACTTGGTAATATATAGACTATGTACACTTAAATGTGTATTCTGCTTTTCTTAGGTAGAGTGTACTATATCAATGTCAACTTGATGTGTTTTTTCTAGTCATATATGTAACATATTAATATATGTTATGTTTTGTATATCATTTTATCTACTCCTTCTTAGTGATTTCTGAGAAAGAAATGTTAAAATCTCCAACTATTATTGTAAATTTATCCATTTCTTCTTTTAATGTTTCAATTTGCACCACATGAATTTTGAAGTCCTGTGGTTAGGAACATATACATTTAAGATCATAATGCCTTCTTGATGAAGTGACCCCACTATTGCATATAAAACCCCTTTATATCCTTTAATAAATATTCATTGTTGTATGTTTCACTTAGCCATTTCAGCTACATTTTTCAACAATATATTGAATATTTTCTTAGTCACATTAGATGAATAAAGTACCTGAAAACACATTCCTATCCTCTAGCAGTTCACCATCATTTCTAATGGCAGCCAGGCTTTGAAAAGTGTTATAGTCATAATATACTATGCATAGACATATAAAAGTACACAATTCATTCTTTGTAGGGGACTCTAAGAAGATGGCACAGATAGACGATGTTTGAGTTAAACCAAGAAAGAGAACCACTACATTCCATAGAAGGACATGTAGATGTGAAAGCTGAAATGATTCAGTGGTTCAGTATAACATTCCCTGAAGTCCATGGTGGAATGACATGAAATCATGAAGTAGGCCTGAAATGCTAAGTTTATGGAGCCAAATAATGAGTATTCAAAGTCTTACAAAAATGTCTGTTTGTGTCTATTCCATGGCAATATGAAGAATGGATTTAATCATCACAATGTTTTGTTCAATCATCACCAGATATGTTTAGTGATGATATTATATGTTTTCATTCAGACACCACAAATTTCTTAAAAATTATTTTGTGGTTATCCATGTTTAAAAGCTTTAAAATGCTTAAGAATCTCTTGAGTAAAAGTCATAAAGATTAAGTTTTATAAAATTCTCAAATTTCATAACATTGTATAGAAGCAACCTCAATATGCTGTTCTGTTAGTTTGTTTAAAGTAGTAAAATAAGTGGAGACAAAAAAGAGCAATATTTATAAATGTGGTGAGGAGTATAATAAACTTCTTGTAGACGGAGGTTACAGAAGTTTTGTGGGCTTGTTTATTTGTGTAAAATTATTCAAAGTCAGTCATTGGAAAAATGCTATCTTGGAATCTTATTACAAAGAAGCTAAACAAATTTCTTTTGCTAGAAGACTTTGCAAAAAGGGACATTAAACATTAACTGTTGATGAAGTTGAATTTTCTAAGGTAGTTGAAAGTTGAATTTCCCATGTAAGCATCTATTTTTCTCTGTGGGTAGGAACCCTGCCCTGCATTTCTACTGCAGTATTCTCTATCTTGTACTATAGTCCCTAGTGGAGGTTCTATTTCCACAAAGATGTTATTGTTTCATCTTAATGACTCCAAGGGAGCAGAGCACTCAACTTCAGAAATTTTATAGATTTTTTTATAGACTGATTCTTCCTTATAGCTAGCAACATCTCCATTAAAGGGAGGCTCCATGTTCTACTCTTTCAAAATATTAATTAACTAAGGTTTTAGAAGGTGATAACATGCCATGATTAAAGTTTACATTAAAATTTTTATTATTTTATAGGACTGGATTTCTACTTTAAAATCTTATTTTCTGCTTAAACTTATTTTTCCTTAGGTTCTTTGAATGTGTACATCATTTCTAGAATTACACTAAAATATGTCTTAATAATATGATGATTGCAAATACGAATAATTGTTACTTATACAATCTTCAAATTCAACAAAAATTCAGTACAATATATCAGATATATAAACGTATTACAAATTATAATTTGTAATATATACTTTTTCAAATATCTGAAGAAATAATTCTATATCGTTTTGAAGCATCAGTATATCCTAAATCACCAAATCTTAAAGCAATAACATTTATATATTCAGAGAAAGGCAGTACCACTTGGGATTTCACAAGATGACTTGGAGCTATTCATACACTTCTCTAAATAATATTGTTTCATATAGTAGGAAAATTTTCTTAATTTTCTACTAATATTTTGATTCTGCAAAGAACAAATTTCAGTTTGGTGTTATTAATGTCTTTGATGCTTTTAGTTACTCATTTTACAGATAACAGAACAATGGAAATGACCAAATTAATTGTCAAAGGGTAGATCAACCAGTGAGCTATCAGAGAACTGACTGGAATCTGGGTCTCTTTGACTTCAAAACGAGAATCAGTTGCTATATTTTCATTATATTTAAGTTTATGACTACTATCAATTTATGACCACGATTCTAGTTTCTTCTCAGGTAATGAAAAAAATACTTCCTTTATAAAAAATACAGAGCTTTATTTAAATATAATTTATACTTTCTGTATAAAAAATATAGAGCTTGGGGCTGGGATTGTGGTTCAGTGTAGAGCACTCATCTAGCACGTGCGAGGCCCTGGGTACAATCCTCAGCAGCACATAAAAATAAATAAATAAAATAAAGATATTGTGTCCAGTTACAACTAAAAAATAAATATTAAAAAATAGAGAGCCTTATTTAAATATAATTCTCAGTCAACTAGAAAAAAAGATTAAGTGAATAAAATTAGTTGACCTACATGTGATTGCCATAGCTTCCACTGCCATCTCCACATGCTCATCTCGTGTTACAGTGAGCTGCCCCTGCACCTCTACCCTGGTTTTCCTCCTCAGTGGGTTTCTAGATAGCTTTGGCCAGTGAGATCTAGTGCTGGGAGAGAGGAAGGAATACAATGGAACTTCCTGTTTATTTATTTATTTATTTATTTTGGAATCAGGAATTAAACGTACATGTGCTTAACCACTAAGCCACATTCCCAGTCTTTTTTAGTTTTCATTTTGAGACAGGGCCTTGGTAAATTGCCTAGGGCATCCCTAAATTACTAAAACTAGCTTTGCATTTGAAATCCTCCTGTCTCAGCTTCCCTAACTGCAGGTATTATAGGCATGGGCCACCACACCCTGTGGAATTTACACTTTCTCTGATGCAGAGGATAACCCTAATTTTAATTGTTTCTTTCATGGTTCCCACAGATCAGACTCTCCCTGGTTATAGGTTTCTTTAGGTCCTACTCTTATTGACCCTTGGATTGGTAACATGGTCTTCTCCCTTTTCTCTACTGACTTTCTTCTGCTGCTAATCTCTGGACAGACTCTATTTTTTTTTCTGCTGTTGCTAATCCCTGGTTCTACTCTTTACCTCTTCGGCCCTTTCTTCATATAGGTAACCAATCCTGGGTTTATATTTACATCTTTCACAAGCATGATGTTGTTTTATTGTCCTGTACAACCAAATGACAAGGAGCATGATAGCAGTTACAGTCTGAGAAACCCTATTTTAATTGATAAATATGAACTTGGCAAATAGTAATCTTTGAATTCGATTTTCATTCCCTCACATCCTAACTTTGCATTCGCTTAGACATTATTAAACATGATTAAGGTTTATTTTCTTTCTCTGCAAGATACAAATAACAACATATCTTTAAGTAGTTGTAAAGATTATGGAAGAATAAAGAATGTTTATAACATATTTACAGAGCCTGGTGTTAAAATTGTATGATATTTGGTTTTGGGGACCTTTGTTATTGTCATTAATGTTCCTGGTGGGGTTTCCAAAAAGCATGCAATTTAGGATTTCCAGGAAGGACTTTTTCCAATATGAATTATTATATTTTCTTAATAGAAATGAAAAAAAATCAAAGATTTTCTTTATATTTCCAAATTGAAAAGTAACTAATTCCCATAGAGCATACACAATGAGCTAGATACTGTTTTAAGTGCTTTGTGTATTTTAATTATTTAATCATCATTATGATTCAATGCAGTAGCTACCATTGTTATCAAAAAGATCCCTGTTTTTCACAGGAGCAAACACAGACTTAACAATTCTAAGTAACCCTATCATACTTCACAGTAAGTTGCAGAGCATGGTTTTGAACCCTTGAAATCTAGGTACACGGTTCAAATGAAACTCTAATCAATTGGTAAAACCGTGTAATATAACTTTACTTTGTATTCAAAATTGTCTTTTGGTCCTCTTTTCCAAACTTAAGCTCTAAAGAAAAGATGTTTACAATTCTTTTTCTTTCTTACACTCATAATTTTATCCTTTGGAAACAGGTCTTATCACAAGTTCATCTCAAGGTGAAGTAGGAGAAATACTAATTCAATGCTCTAGAGACGATCTCTGGTTTGGATGTACATATAGTCCACACTTTTCCTGTAGCTTATTTTGTTCGTAGGCCATCCACAGCCTCCAGGAAATGAACCTATCATCCATTCTCCCAATGAAACTAAGAGTGATTTCTAAGATCCTGAAACACAAATTGCTATAATGTGAATTTTTGTGTATAAATAGTATTAATGTGACATCTATTTGGCTTTGTTTAATAATACCTCAGTAATGTTGGAATGCGAAAACACAACCACATGATTATTCCCAAGTCATTCTTTTTCTCAAAAAGCTCCTAATCTTTAACAAAAATGAGTGGTTTATATCACAAACCCTGCATTCTATTATTTTTCTGCCACATTTTCAAATATCATTTTCAAAAAGAAATTCATCCCAAATTATTGTCAAATTTAATTCTGATCTTACAAAATAATCTTTAATAAATTTATAGATTATCATGCATTGTAAATTTTTATCTAATATTAAGTAGAATATTATAGTTATTTTAAAATACAAAAACAAGGTGAAGTTTTTACTTCATAATTTTTCCTTCATGAACAATGGATTCTACCTACATACATCATCATTTTTCTATGCTAAGCTTCTTTACAATCCTGGTCCAAGGAAAAGGATATAAGTTGAGACAATTAAAGAACAAGTTCTTGGTGATTAAATGCTGATGACTCTTTTAAATTAGAGATTCTCCTATTAAAGTATGACTTTCAGAAGCCTATTTATGTTTTTTAACACTGTACTAATTTTAAATTCATTTAATGAAGACAAGGGAGTAGAAACAGGCTTTCTTGCTGCTTTTATGACTTCAAGTAACAATTTAGAATGCTTAAAAGGGGAAAAAAAATGGAGGACATCAGTAAAGTTTTGCGCAAATACTGATTAAAGTATGCTTCATGTCACAAAGATGACTGCTTTCCAATCCTTAGAGAGGAGATTGCATAGTTATTTCTAAATTGATGATTCTGATTTCAAAAGCACATGTGTCACAACCTTCAGCCATCCTCACTTATTTAGCACAGGATGGAGTAATAATAATTATTTCTAAAATCAACAATACTTGTTTTAGTTTTAACCACTTATAGAGCACTTGCTGTATACCAGGCATAGAACTAAAGCTCTGAACCTTATTTAACCTCAGGGGACAACTGGTAGAGCAGATGATGCTATTGTATTTCTTTGGTATAGATTGGATATAGATGAACCTGCTGAGGTTTTCTCCCAGGTAAGTGGGGAGCTTAGATTTAAACTGCACTCTCTGTTCTTCTCTGAACTACCATGACCAGATATAACCTCACAAGGCAGGCGCTCAGTAAACATCCACTGCACAACTGCACATAAGAAATATGAATTATTTTTTTACTGCTGCAAAGAAGAATGTATATGCTCTTTACTGAATAATCAAGAAACTGTCCCTAATGTCTTCAGATAGAGAAAAATACAGAGTAGAATGGTTTACTACTACTGTGTGCAAGAGAGAAAAAGAACACATAATTTTTCGTTCTGTATGTGAATAGAAAGTCTTCTTACTAATGGAGAACAAGGAAAGAAGCCTCACTTTTTTTGTCCTTTGAACTATGTGAACAAATGTATTTACAAATTAATACTACTTTTCAGTCTTTAAGAAAATAAAAAGGAGAATATACAGAGACCATCATTAGTAGAAATTCTCCTACAGACCAGTCAGATCTGACCACTTCACCTACAATTTGTCTCATTCATTTCTTATAGTTACAAGGTTCATTTCAATTTCCCTTTTTACACAAAGAATAAAATGGGGTAAGATTAAATTGTTTACGATCAAATAACCAGTAAATGATAGAGGACAAGCTGGAATCTGGGTCTGCTGACAATAAAGGTTTATGCTCTCACACCTTAGTTTATCATATGAAACTTTGTTTCAAAGCATGATTATTATGAACATTAGATTTTGTTAGTAACCTGAACAAAACTATCTTATTTTGAGAAATAAACTGACAAATAGTCATGTTGAATTAACCAATTCAAGCAAAATACATGACCAAGATTCATGGGCCCATTTTCCCAGTAGAAAAGCAATTCTTTAAAAGGTAAAATAAAAATATAATTAGGATTTACTGTAGACTATATAGCATGAAACATATTTACTGCATTTTTTCTAAATTGTATAAGAACTTTAGGTTAAAAGTTACTTTAAAATGATAACTAGTCTCAATTTATGCTGATTTTCAAGTTTGCTTTTTATAGCTTTTTACTGTAGTTTATCTTTATTCTACATGGAATACAAATTTTTCTTCCAAAAACCTTATATGACACTTTTCTTCTACTCCAATATTTCCCCTTATTTCTTTGGGGAAAAAAGTATAAGTCTCTATTGTTAGATTTTTACAAAGACAAATTCTAATTATTATTTTTTTCCAAGATGCAACTGTCCACTCCTGATTTTTGTTAAGGTATGTGTGTACTTTTTTGGATTATCCCTACCTACAAACTGAAATATTTTTAATCTAATGAGGAAGAAAACAAAGCAGACAGTTTTCAGTTTCTATTATCTCATACTTTATAAACTTTGAATACATTATTATAAATGTTTTTTTTTCCCTGCACGGGAAAAGAAAGTTTATGAAGACTTAATGTTAACAAAATATTAGACCAACGAAATTGAGGATAGAAAGGGGTAGAGCTGAGGCAAAGAAAACCTTTAAAAATGTGACTTGCTTGTTAGATTAGAGGTAAAGAATGTATATTAACTCTCTCTCCCTGTATTGCTCACTCTTTCTCAATAAGCTCGTGTTGCATTTTTTGAGACCTGGCTGTTTCATTTTGTTTCATTTAATTTAATTGCATTTCATTTTGTTTTCTCAGAGCCAAACAAACAGTTCTACCAGTTTCTGGGTAGACAAAATATATGGATTATTTTCTGTTAAGGACATTTGAACATGGTTCTTCCAAAGTAGAATAAGAAGTCAGAAACTTAAGAAAATAAAAGAAGTACATTTTTTTTCAAATTCAGTGAGTGTTAGTTACAGCAGCATCTCTATGATTTTACTTAAAGTATCTGTTCTTTGACGAAAGGGAATCTTTCAAAGTTAGCATTTTGTTTTTTTTTCTTTTACTTAGGAAAAAAAAAACAACAGTAGTTGTGATATAATGACATTCAACACAAACCAATATTTAATTTAAATCAGCCAAAAACAGTCTAAACAAGTTTTTTTGGAAAATGTAATTGATATTAATTCAGTATATCTTCATTTTTTATATTCTCACACTTCTTTCAATCTACTTATTTAATTTGTCAGAAATTTCATAATTGAGTTTCTCTCATCTACCTTACATGTACTCAATGTGAAACAAGATTTTTTTGCTTAAGTATTTCAATGGCATTTAAAACTTGTTGAAAAACTTTACTAAGTAATTTAGTGTCATTCAAAACCCTGAAGAAATATTCATTATACCTAAAATTTAACTTTCATTACCATCTAACTTCATGAATTTTGTCTGTTTTTTTTTTTTTTGGTGAGACTTGTAATGAAAAAGTGAAATTTTGAATATGCTGCCAAATATTAGTTAGCTAGAACCAGTTTTTTTTTCAGTTATTTCCTTCTTTAATTTACTTTATTAAGTTATTTTTAAATACAAAAGTGATTTAGGAAAATTCATCCTAAATATTTTAAAAACATTACAAAGAAAGCTAACCCTTTTGATATTCATGTCCTGTCCCAGTCCATCTCTGCCTCCTCTTGACATAAATGCAGGTGCACATATATCTATGCATTTATATGTGTTCATTTGTGCACACCAATATAAGAATGATTCATTCCTTTCTCATCCAGCTTGTTGGCAGAATTTAATTTCAGGGATTCTTGTTTTCTTGCTGACTGTAAGCACCAAGCCATCCCTGCCTTCCAATTTCTGCTTATAGTCTTTGGCTCTCGACTCCCTTTCTGTACCCTAAAACTCAGAAAAGTAGATTAAGTTCTATTCAGTCTTCTAATTGGTTGCTTCCAGTTCCAGCAGTCATGAATAAGGCCTGCCATAAATATTCACATGCAGATATTTTGGTTGAATACCAAAGAGTGCGGATAATACTTAAGAGTATGTTTGGTTTTGGAAGAAATTGCCAAACTGTCTTTCAAGTGAGTGTACCATTTTACATTCCCACCAGTAATGAGTCATCTTACAATTATTCGAGAAAGGGAATGAGATTATTTCTCAGATTTTCAACAAATTAACAGTTTCCAAACAATTAATAGTTTTCAGAAGGAAAAGTTTATCTAACTAAAGCTTTGTTCCTATAGATACTGGTCACTTAAATAACAAGGATAAGGACGTAATAATATTTGTAGCTGACTTAATGGTGACTTAGAAATAAGAGATTTTCTTAATTAGATAAAGAAAAACTCAAACTTCAATGAAATTGCTCATAATAAGTAATAAGTAGTGTAACTCCAATCATACTTTGTTCCTTTACAAAGTGCCTATGCCTATGTGGTGATTCTCGGTATTTGTTATAGTGACAAAAAGATAACATACTTTAAGAAATTCATTTCTTGGGCTGGGGATGTGGCTCAAGCGGTAGCGCCCTCGCCTGGCATGTGCGGGGCGCTGGGTTGGATCCTCAGCACCACATAAAAATAAAATAAAAATGTTGTGTCCACTGAAAACTAAAAAATAAATATTAAAAAACTCTCTCTTTAAAAAAAAAAGAAAAGAAATTCATTTCTAAAAGATTGCCAAGTTCCATTTATTTTCCTCAACTCTATAATGTGAACCCATCCCTCAGAGATCTCCTGTGGCCATAGATTGTTGTGGAACACTATCTTCTAGGTGGCACAATAAGGGTATATATAAAGGCTGACTGCTCTTACTATAATTATGGCAGTGTCTGTCACATAGCATAGAGTAGATGCATGAACAAAGGAACATATGGAAAGAAGCAGAAACAGAATTATTATTATAAAAATGTCTTTGCTGTATTTGAATAAAAACACCCTACTAAAAGATTTTCTTTGATCTTCTGCTTTCCAAAGGAAATGAATAGACAGAACTGGTAGTTTTTATCTGACGGAAAATACCCTTGCTATGACTTCATCAATTTTCCTCCAAAAAACATCACTCTATACACGTATTTCAGAGAGTTCCCTACGCTCGTTTCCTGGTGCTTCCTTCACACATTGGAACATTTGAGTAAACCCAGACAAACTGGGCCCACATAAAATATTGACGAAAACTGCATTAAAAGTGCAATTTAATTCTTGAATTGGGCATGTAAAATATATCCTCATATCCCACATAAAAGTTTTGAAACTGTTGACCATCTTCTTTGATGGCAAGAAACCCCCTGTCATTCACCCCTACCACATATTGAACCTCATTTGCAGGGTGGAAAATAAGTTCCAATTGTGCCATATCCCAAATTTCCGATCCTTTGAGGGCCCTGGCAAAAGAGATTTTTATCCTTTGCTGCTCATGTGATAATACTTCATGATTTCATTGAAGTTACCTCATAAAATATAATGATAAACAGAGGGTTACCCTTTTTTTTCTGGTGGGAATGCTTTATAAAAAGAACTATAATTTCCCTTGTGGTTTGGAAAACCATATGGCTTTTTCCTACTGGTTTTATATATATTTTAAGACAATAAATGTTAGATTTAATACTTTAAGATTTAAGAGACCCCAAAACTTATCACAGCTTTCATCATCTGTAAACAACACATAGCTAATATAATGCACCAACTTTGAGGAAAGTTAAGATAAAATTGCAGTGTTAACAGGATCTAAGTGTTGTCATGTGCACTAAATCAGGGTGTGGGTTATTCAACATCAGATTTTTGTTTTATTTTTCTTAAGTACAATTTTCAACTATGATAAATTGAGCTACTTATACAATATTTGAAAGGGTATACTTGTATGACTGTATTTTCAAAAACCTCAAAATGCCAGATCAAAGACACCGCAGTTTGATTATCAACATAAGTGAAACATACTGGCTTTTCTGGTTCATCTTATTTGTATTCAAAAGAAATATTTTCCCTACAATTTTTAAAACAAGATTTAGATGGAGTGTCCATGTACATACTAGGCGATAATGTCTACTTAAACTTTTAAAACAAATCTGCTTTGATTTTGTGATAACACACTCTTACCTTTACTACATTAATTTTATCTTTGAAGTTCATTAAATGCTTACTATTCAAACCTGAGGTAGCTAAGCCTGGAGGCCTCATATATTCATATCAAGATAACATGATGGTGTGGAGATGAAAGGCTAAGTTGCAACATCTTATTTCACACATCAAATACCTGGGGCAGTGTGCCCTGTCTTTGCCTCATTGTATATTAATAGATTCAATTCTCTATCTCACAAAGTTCTGTCCATGCCTGTTCACCTCATGTCAGTTCTTTCCTGAACTCTAGTTTTCTTGCCATATTCTTGCCTAGTTATCTTTTTGATTCAGCTTTGGCTCTAAACATCACCCATTAAATCTTAGAAGACCCTTAAAAGATATCCATTTGTCATTACCAAATTTCCAAAAAATTATGGACTATACTTCTTCAATAAATAAAGAAAAAATGACTATACCTCTTCTCTTGGTAGGTCAGTACACTCCAAGTCAGAGCCAGTACAAGAGAGCAGTATGGTACAGAAATTTTGTGTTTTTGCCTGTTTTAATATTTTGTTTTTTCTATGTTTCTTTAATTAGCAACAACATGGAAGCAAACACTAAGAGTTATACATTTATTCAGGAAACTTTTGAAATATTTGAAGGTTCCAATAAATAAAATTACCAACTATTTTTGTGTAATTTTTAATCCCATATAATTACTATTTCATTACTCTCTGAAGTGTTCTTATTGTGCATGTTTATATTTATTTCATACAATATTATTCTGATGTCACTTACTTTCAATTTTAAGCCAAATATTTTAAAGTAAAGATGATCCAAAATATACATATAAGGTAAACCTTTATAAAAAGTGTATGTGTATGTGTGCATATGTATTTCTATACATCCTACATATACCCATTCTAACAATATGAACAGTTATGTGTCCCACTTCTATTCTAACTTCTATATTTCATTATCCCCCTGTTGGATGTTAAATTAACAAAATATTTAGATTCTGTTCCCTACATATAATATTTATTGTTAAAGAATTTTTTCTTGATGAAATAAAACTGCCCAAGCAAAACACTGGCTGAGAAATAGAATATATTAAAAGAAACCAATGAATACTTAAAATTAATTAGTGTACATGTAATATACATATAATGTACATGAGCTCTGTTCATATGACTTTAATGAAGTAATATTACAAATGATAAAAAAACTTAAAGGAAAATGGGATGATAAGAAACAAACAATGACAAAAAATCTATTAGAATTATTTATTCCTTCATTATTTAGATTAGAACCACTCAGATATTAAAATAAATAAAACATTTAATATTTTTGCTTTTAAATTTTAAGAAAATTTTCATCATCCCAATATTTATTCCATCTATTTTCAATGTTCTTATACATAAAAGAATAAAATGTATTACATGACTTACAAGTAATTTCCATCTTTACTTTCCTACAATTCTAGGCCTCTAATTTTTTTTCTCTAAGAAAGCAATTTCTGGGCCAGTGCATATCCCAGACTTGCTCCTTAGAACTCCATGGACCTGGAAAGAATAAGAGTCTTTGATTTCATGCAAATAATATTGAAGTATTGGACTTTATTTAATAGGGAAATATTAAATGATTTAGGAATTGTGGCGCTACTGACTTAATTTCAAACAAATTACTCAATTATGGTCAGCTAAGAAAGATAAATGTGTGTGTGTGTTTGTGTGCGTGTGCTATCATAGAAGTATGAATGGAGTATAGTAGGATCACAAAAAAAAAGAGAGGTCAACTCTAGATATCAACAAAGTCTTCCTCAATTATATTTTATTGTCTTGAAAAATGAGAAAGCATGCTGGAAAAATTAAAGGATGGTCAACTGCAGTAAGAGTCTCCATTTTACATGGAATCTAATGTATTTGGGCAGCACGAAGGGTGTCATTTGGGCAGCAGGGTATCAAGTACCAGAACTATAGCAATATAGCAATGTTGGAGAAAAATATAGTAGGACACCAGATAAACATTTTGCTCTTTTTGGAGAAGAATTTTTTTTTCAAATATTGGTTACTATAGCATGAGGAGGTGCTTGTTTTTCTTTTTTATTAAAAACAAATCACATTTTAAAAAATATAATGCAAGATTATCAGAGTATTTGCTCTAAGTATTTCTTTTTTGGAAAAGACAAAGAATCGCAGCGATGAGCCACATGCAGGAGAGATACCAATTCTTAGCACAAAGCAACTGGCAGTCAAACAGGATTGGTCCAGTGTATTAGGTACTTAATTAATGTATATGAATACATTTACTAAAAAACATATTAATATAGGATTTTTCCATCACATAATTTTGGGTTTTGCCTTATTTTTGATGACTCAATTTGATGAATTCATCAGATATTTTAAACCAAAACAATTAAATTTAATACAGCAAATATAGAGAACTTTTCCTGTTTGGAAATTTCAGTCAAGTTCCAAAACCAAAATCAATAGTCACAAAATAACTCCACAGACTGGTGAGGATCTGTCAGAATGTTTCTACTAGGATTACTAAAAAGTAGCCAATCTAGGTTCTCATACATCACCCCATCAATTACCTACCTTCAAGCTATGCAAAGAAGAGACTAAGCAAGACAGATTCTAAATGAAAACAGAGTGTGGTGTTACACATGGGTTTATACGCACTGGCAGGACCAAGGCTCTGAAGCCACAGTTAACTTACTGCCAAGGGCTGATATCTATACCTTGTCAGAACTCTGCAGAGGCTTAGTCATCAGTTTCAGAATGTAGACTGGGAAATGGCTATAGGCGAACAAGACACAGAATAATAAACCTATAGGCAAGGAGATTCAGAATTAGAAGACAACAATGTCATTTTCATCTAAAGGTTCCATGAAGAACAACCATGATGGCAAAGTAGGGGATATAATACTCCTAATGGAAAAAGTCCTTCCATGGTTTCTTAATTCCTCTCTAGGTACCACAGATTGCATTTTTATTTTTATTTAATCTGACAAAAAGTTACTTACTGGGAGTCTTACATCCAGCCATAACAGGCCAGGTTGTTTAACATCAAAGCTTTTGCTGAAACAATTCAATAAACTGAACGATTTCTTCTCATTTGTATTTGGAAGCTTTTTAGAAAATTACCAGTTTAGGGAGAATACATTGGGCAGAGAAGAAAAGATATGAGAGATTATCTCAAAGTCTCATGGTCATTCTTCCCCCTTAAACAAATGTTGATTCCAAAAGTGAAATTTATAACAGAAAAGATAATCGGTATTTTAGTTGTCCCATAAAGACAGGAAAAAAAAGTTAGGAGTCTGAGAAGGGACCTCTGATTAAAAAAAACAAAACAAAACAAAAAATCTGTAGGCTTCTAGTGGGAGCCTTAAAGCACTTCAGCCCAAATAAAGTGATTTATAGTCACAGGAATAGAACGAATATCTAAAGTAGATTGAGGATAATTTGACTCCAAAGGAGTTTCAAGCTATAAACAAAAGTTTGTCTTCTCTAAGAGACAATAATATCATCAATTTTATTACTATATTCTTTATCTTTCAGAATTTGTTTCCTGGCTTATTTAGATATTTAGCATTTTTTTAAAATTTTTATTGTTGGTTGTTCAAAACATTACATAGTTCTTGACATATCTTATTTCACACTTTGATTCAAGTGGGTTATGAACTCCCATTTTTACCCCATATACAGATTGCAGAATCACATCGGTTACACATCCATTGATTTACATATTGCCATACTAGTGTCTGTTGTATTCTGCTGCCTTTCCTATCCTCTACTATCCCCCCTCCCCTCCTCTCCCCTCCCATCTTCTCTCTCTACCCCATCTACTGTAATTCATTTCTCCCCCTTGTTTTTTTTTTCCCCTTTCCCCTCACTTCCTCTTGTATGTAATTTTGTATAACCATGAGGCTCTCCTTCCATTTCCATGTAATTTCCCTTCTCTCTCCCTTTCCCTCCCACCTCTCATCCCTGTTTAATGTTAATCTTCTTCTCATGCTCTTCCTCCCTACTCTGTTCTTAGTTACTCTCCTTATATCAAAGAAGACATTTGGCATTTGTTTTTTACATTTTTTTCTTGTTTAATTTTCCTGGGATTTTCCCCCCCTTACCTTCTTGAGATAGATGCTTAGATCATTGATATTTCTTAAGTCTTTTGTTATTGTTGTTGCTGTTATTGTTTATATATGCATGAAAGGCCAAAATTTACCCTTGAAATATAATTTGAGCCTAAATTTTCTGAAAGTTTGAGTTTATGCATTTTAATATTTGTATTAAATCATCTTTACTAATTATAGAAGTCTAAGTCTTCATAATAATTTTGATTTGATATGTATTGATCTGACAAATTCCTCTGGACCTCTGATTTCTCTTTTGTATCATATAGTTTTTGTTTTGCACATTTTGCTGTAGAATTCCTCTTTCAAAAACTTTCTTGGGAACTATATTGTACATTTTCCTGAATGCCATAATTAAAATGGCCTTCTTTGCTTCCTCTGTTAGGTTGTGCCTTGACAGCAAAAGTTTTAATATAAATATCACAGCTTCTACTTTCTAATATTAAAACACTTGCTTATACATTGATGAAGTCTCCTGCATTTGCTAGTCCTCAACAAATAAGTTTAACCAGTTGAAGAATAAAAGAAAATTTGTTAGCCCAAAGAAAAGGTAGAACTCCCAAGATAAAGGAAGCAGCTTGTAAAAATGTGGCCTTGGTGACCAAATTAAGATTCCACTTAGCATTTTCTTATATCCAACTTCAATAAATCCTTCAATTTTCCTAAAGTCAGCAGAAGGCCCTCCTGACGTAAGTAAAATAGAACACCCAAAATCATCACTCTGAAGCCTGGACCCCAGAGGCAATGCCCCTAACTCTAGACTGATAATGAAAGGGCAGCAGACTCCAGGTCTACCTCACATTGAATCACCACCCCACACATATGAGCATTTAGGCTGAGGGTAGAGGGAAAATGGTGAAGCTTGCTCAGCAGTTAAAGATCATAAAACCCACAATGTCTGGCATTGGTTTCCCCACATTTCCCTTCAATTCTTAGATCTTTTGGTTTTGGGTGTGTCACTGGAACAGTAGCATGCATTTGGTTTTGTTTCATGTAACCCAATTGAAAAATCTGTTCTTCTTATTTTAAGATGTGACCTTATCTCATTTGATCTTTCATTTATTTTTTTCATATATCATATTTTATATATATATATATA
>NW_025999853.1:25758143-25786435 GCF_001458135.2 Marmota marmota marmota
ATATATATATTTCAAACCCAGGGCCTTGTGCATGCTAGTATTTCAGTAATATTTATAACTTCTAAAAATAAAAAAGGCCTTTATAGTTACACATATTTATGGGGTTTATTTTGAAATATTCATGAATGCATATAATATAGTTTTGTTCATTTTACCCCCAGCTGGCTCCTTCTCTCACATTCTCCCTCCTCTTGATCATCTTCCTTTACCCTACTGGTCTATCTTCTGTTTCTTTACTTATTTACCTTTTAAAAAATTGATCCATTGTAGTTTAAAAACCATTATGGTTACTTATTTATTTTTTAAAAATTAAGTAAAATATAAATAATTATAATTAATATGAAATATAATAATTATAAAATATAATTAATTAAAATATAATATATATTAATGTGTATATATTAGACCTAATATAATTTGGTAAATTTCATTCCATAGTTCTTCTCTTTTCACTCTTTTTCTCCTTCTCCTTTGTTCCTCTGCTTCTACTCTGCTGATCTCCTTTCAATTCAAGGGAATCATGAGATTCACTTTTTTTATTCCTTTTTCCTCTTTCACTTTTGCATTTGAGAGAAAACACTTGACTTCAAGTCTGACTCATTTCATTTAATATGATATTCTCCAGGTCCATTCATTTGCCAGCAGATGACATAATTTCATTCTTCCTAAGTAGAACTTCCCTGTGTGTGTGTGTGTGTGTGTGTGTGTGCGCGCGCGCGCGCGCGCGTGCGTGCGCGTGTGTATAAAACATTTTCGTCAGCCATTCTTCTATCGATGGGCACCTAGATTGGTTCCATAACTTGGCTGTTGTGGATTGTGTTGTTATTATCATTGATATGTAAACATCATTATATTATGCTTTTTTGGATAAATACCAAGAAGTGGGATAGCTGAGTATTGATGGTTCCATACTAGTCTTTGGAAGACTCTCTATACTGGTTTCCATAGTGTCATCTTTCACTTTAGGAGGGTATTTACCTTCATTCTCTCTCCATTTTAATGTTATATATAAATTTTTTAGCATTACTTTTTCTGCAGCTTCTCTTTTGCCTGTCCCATATTTTGTATTTTCTGACTTTTTTTCTTGTTCCTCTTCTTTTCTCTGTGGAAAGTACATACTTTTTTAAGTTTGTAAAATAGGAGACATTTCTATCTTTAAAAAACATGCTTGGATCCATATTTCCCAATTCATACATCTCAGAAGTTAACCAATCTTTTGTGTCACCTCCTATAAAGAAATTATCCTGCTAATTTTACTTTCACTTTTATCCTCATTTAACTTATTTTTTTAAAACCCCACTGAAATGCCGTAAGTGAAGAGATAATTCAAAAGTATTTCCAATTCCTGGAATATTTCCTGAAACACAATAAATATTAAATATATGTATAAATTTGTGCATACACACCCATGCACTCATACAGTATCAGAAGTGCCTGTGAAGATAGTGTAAAATTGTTGATATGACAACAAAGGATTTAGAATGCTGCCTAACTTAGCTAATAGAAAAGTGGCAGGTTTAAAAGGAACAACTCCAATTTGAAAGAAATTCTGAGTGATTTTCCATCAAACAGCATAAGATGTTACAGAGAAATCTCTCATAAAATGAAGAATCACTGCAGCAAACTTCATTGTTACCTTACTTTATTTCCATAGCCACCCCAGCGTCAGCAATACCACGTGATCAATCAGCACACATTAATATCAAGGCAAGCCTCTCTACTAACAAAAATATTTACTCATTAGAGGTTTATATGATTATTAACATTTTAGCAATAAAAGATATTTAAATAAGTTATGTACATTTTTATAGGTACATTTTAATTATATAGAATAATGGGCTCATTGTTTTAATGTAGTGGGGTTTGTTAGACATAATGCTAGTTCGTGCTTTACAGACAACAGTGAAAACGTAGATTTTTATATGCACTAGGGAACCGAATAATTCACATAATTGACTTTATTGTGACATTTGCTTTGTTGCAGTGGTCTAGAACCCAACCTATAATATCTCTGAGGGTCTGAATTTCATTAAGATACAGGTACCTGTTAAGTTCCTTGGCCCATCTTTAAAAATGGGATGTTTGCTATCATAATATTGAGTTGTAAGGTTCTTTGTATTTGGAAAATAAGAAGTAAAGTCTTTCGCAAGTATTGTCACCCTGTCTTTTATTTGTTGTTTCCTTCCCAATGTTTTTTACATATTTTCCATTTTCAATTCTAATAAAATCTAGCTCATCAATTCTTTCTTTCATGGATCTTCCCTTGGTATTGTATTTTAAAAAATCAGAACATTACCAAAATTAATTTAGGTCTTCTCCTATGTTACCTCTGAGGAGTTTTATTGTTTGGAGTGTTCACTTAAGTCTACAATCGCTTCTGAATTAGTTTTTGTGAAGTGTGTAAGGTCTGTGTCTAGATTCCTACGCTTGCATGTGGATGTTTAGTCATTCGAGTGTTAATTGTTGAAAATTGTCTTTGTTCCATTAAAATTGGAGTTTGTTCCTTATCAAAAATCAATTAAAATATTTGTGTGGATCTATTTGTGGCCTCAGTTCTGTTCCATTGATGTATTTGCCTATTATTTTGATATTACACTGTCTTAATTAGTATAGCTTTCTAGTAATTCTTAAAGTCAAATAGTGTCAGTATTTCAACATTGTTTTCTCCTTAAATGTTTTTCAGACTGTCTTGGATCTTTTACACCTTTCGATAAACTTTAGGATCAATTTGTAATATCCACAAAATGATTTTCCACAATTTTGATTGGTATTGCATTGAAACTAAATTTCAAAATAAGCATAACATCATGACAATATTGTCTTCCTATCTGTGAACAGGAATGTCTGTCTGTTTGTTTGTTTGTTTACTTACTTAATTACTTATCAGTACCAGGGAATGAACTCATGGGCACTGGAACATTGAGCCACATCCCTAGTCCTATTTTGTATTTTATCTAGAGACAAGGGTTTCACTGAGTTGCTTAGCATCTCATTTTTGCTGAGGCTGGATTTGAACTAGTGGTCTTCCTGCCTCAGCTTCCTGAGCCCCTAGGATTATAGGAGTGCACCACCTCGCCTGGCTCCATTTATTAATTCTTTGATTTTGTTCACCTGAAATGTAGTTTTCCTCATATAGATCTTGAATGTGTGTGCATGTGTATATTAGATTTGCACAAAAGTGTTTTATTTTGGGGGTTGGGGAGTGTCAAAAGTAGGTGGTATTTTGCTTTCAATTACAAATTTTACTTATTCATTTGTTCATTGCTAATATATAAGAAAATTATTATCTTTTGCAAATTAACCTTCTTCCATAAAAACTTATTATAATCTGCTATTTTATACAGAAGTTTTTCTGTTGTATTTCTGTATTATCTATACAGAAAACATAAAACAAAGAACAGTTTTATTCTATAAAAATATATTTTATTCTATAAAAATATATTTTTATTCTATAAAAATATATTTTTATTCTATAAAAATATATTTTTATTCTATAAAAATATAGAACAAAGAACAGAACAAAGGCAGTTTTATTCCATTCTTCACAATTTGTATACCTTTTATTTCCCTTATTTTATTATATAATATGTCTAGTTGGATGTTGAAAAGTAGTGTTAAAAATTGAGACATCTTTGGCTTTTCCTCTTTCAGTGAGATAGACTTGAGATTCTCACTATTAAGTATTATATTAGCTATAGACATATTTTTAATCTGTTGTGGACCCCCTCCCCATTCCTAGTTTACTGAAAATTCTTATTATGATAGAGTGTTGAATTTTGTTAAATGCTTTTTGTCTTTCTTCATTAAATTCAAAATATTTTCAACTTTCTTTTGATGTCTTCTTTGACCCAGGTGTTATTTGTAAAAGGGTTGTTTAATCTTCATGCATTTGGGAATTCTCTGGTTCTCTTTTTTGTTATTGATTTCTAGTTTAATTCTACTGTGATATGTGAAGAGACATTATATAATCTCTATTATTTTAAATTGGTTAAACTGTGTTTTGTGGCCTGGAATATGGTCTATCTTTGTTCATGTTCCATGTGAGTTTGAAAAGAAAGTGCATTTTACTGCTTTGGGATAAAATTGTCTACACATATTGATCATATCCAGTTGATTGATGCTGTTGTTGAATTCAACTATGTCCTTACTGATTACCTGACTGCTGGATATGTCTTTCTCCTATAGAGGGGTATTGAAGTTTCCAACTATGAGAGTGGATTCATCTATTAATCCTTGCAGTTCTATTAGTTTTTGTCTTACATAGTTTGATGCTCTATTGTTGGACACACAATCATTAATGACTAGTAGGTGTTCTTGGAGAATTTACCTCTTTATCACAATGCAGTCCTCTACTTTATCCCTGGAAACTCTCCCTGATTTAAACTTTGGTCTTTCTGAAATTAATATAGATACTACTACAGTCTGCTTTTTTATTATTATTAAATTATTTATTTATTCTAATCTGTTATACATGATGGCAGAATGCAATTCATTTCATATTACACATATCAAGTACAATTTTTCAAGTCACTGGTTGTACACAAAGTATTTTCACACCATTCGTGTCTTCATACATGTACGTAGAGTAATGATGTCTAATTCATTCCACTGTCATTTATACCCCCTTTGCTCCCATGTTATCTTCTTATTAGTATTAGTGTGGTGTGTTTGTCTCCATCTGACTGGGGGAGGTAGTAGAAACTAGGATCTGGGCCTCGTTGGAGGAAGCAAGTCAATGGAAAAAGCCTGAAAGTATATAGCTGGTGCTTGGCCTCTTCCTTGTGTGTCCGTGTTCTCTCTCTCTCTCTCCTCCATATCTCTCTCTCTCTCCTCCATATCTCTCTCTCTCCTCCCTGGCTGCCATGAAGTGAGCAGTTGTTTTCTGCCTGGCCCTTCTATTTAATGTTGTACCTCATCATAGGTCCAGAAACAGAAGAACAAGCCAACCACCATGAATTGAAATCATGAACCAAAATAAACCTTTCCTCCTCTAAATTGTTTTGCTCAGGTATTTTGTCATGGCAATGGAAAATTGACAAACATACTATCATTATTCTTCTTATTTTGGTCTTCCACTCTTTATCTGCCATTTGTGGCTCCAATTTAGCATCCCAAATGATTCTATTTTCTCCACTTCCTAGCAAATAAATTATATTTCTTATTTCAAACATTTTTAGCAGTTGTCTTAGAGTTTGTATTACATATATACAAGTAATCAAACACCATTTTCAAGGAGAACTATACCATATCATGGATGTTATAAGCACCTTTTAATAACAAAATAATCCTAATTCCTCTCTCCTTTTCCTTGCATTTAGCCTATTTATCATACTTCTTTTAAAATCATGGTCTGGTAATTTCTACATTTCTTGCCATGTCTGTTTGACACACTTGCTCTGTCTCTTCAAATTTTGAGGGCCTTTGTTATTATTGTTAGTTCTTTTTGCCTGTAAGTGCTGTAATTTATTTCATTCACATCCTCATATGTGTTTGTAATACATATATAAAATATACAAAGAGTACTTAGTCAACTTTATTATTTTGATTAGACTGGTACCTGTTAGACAATCAAATAAGCAAAAATAAAACATTTTATACTAGTTGTTCTTTCTTTGAGTTTCCTTGTGTGTGTGTGTGTGTGTGTGTGTGTGTGTTAGACTGTGTTTCTGACCTGTATCATTTTCTTTCTCTCTAAAGAACTTCTTTTAATATTTTTTGCAAGCTGTGTCTACTGCAGCAAATTCCCTCACTTTTTGTTTGTCTGAGAAACGAATTTTTTCCTATTATACTTATTATATTTAAAAAATTGTAAAGTACAGAAGTCAAAGTTGGTGGGGTTTTTGTCTCAATACATTAAATAATTGGCTCCACTTCTTTGTGTTTTCATTGTTTTTGAGAAGTCAGATGTAATTCTTATCTTTGTTATTCTGTAGGTTAAGATGTTTTTCTTTTGCTTCTTTGGAAATTTTTCTTTTTGTCTTTGATTTTCTGTAGTTTGAAACTAATGTGCCTAGGTTTAGCTTTTTTTGTTTTGTTTATTTGGAATTTATACTACTTAATTATCTATGATATTCCTGGATCTGTGGTTTGTTTTTCTGCATTAATTTGGGGGGGGGGGAATTCTGTCCATGCAGTGTTTCATTATTTTTTCAGTTCCTTTATACCCCCTTCTGGTATTCCCACTAAGTGTATGCTACACCTTTTATAGTTGCCCAACAGTTATTAAATATCCCATACTTTTCTTTTCCATCTTTGTTTTCTTTCCTTTGTTAAACTAAATTTGGCCTGGGGATGTCTATGTGCTTTGGGTCTTTATATAATGAACTGCATCCTAATAGAGTATGTAAACTAATTGAAATCCTAACTAAGGAGGTATGCTTCCATAACAAATAGCTGGGCCTCAGCCAACTATAGCAGCTGAGCTTCAAATAGCAGCTGAGCTTCAATGAATTTCAGGCAGCCAACTGATCAGACCATATTTGACCACATTCAAAAAGGCAAACACCATACTGTAATCAATCAAGGTATGTCTGCACCTCATTTCTGCTTTTCATCCATAAGTGCTTTCTGCCCAAATTACAAAGTGGTACTCTCTGAACCTTTTCTGATTTTGAGGACTACCCAATTCGTAATTGTTCTTTACTCATTAAACTCTGCTCAATATAGTTTGTTGAAAGTTTTTATTTGGTTTTTCAGTTTTCGAAGTTTCTGTTGGCTTATCATCAAACTTAGTGATTCTTTTTCTTAGCTGTGTCCAGTCTACTAATGAGTTCATCAAGACTTCTACATTCCTTATTTTTCTCCTCTAGCTATTTGTTTTGATTATTTGTTAGGATTTGCATCTCCCTGCTTACATTTATCATTTTCATACTTTCTACTTTATACATTAGAACATTTAGCCTATTTATCATACTTCTTTTAAAATCATGGTCTGGTAATTTCTACATTTCTTGCCATGTCTGTTTGATACACTTGCTCTGTCTCTTCAAATTTTAAGGGCTTTTGTTATTATTGTTATTTATTTTTGCCTCTTGATTGTCCTGATGTTTTCCTTGATAGCCAGCATGATATACTAGAAATAATCCTTTATTCATATGGTGGTAAGTTTGGGGAAGGAGAAGTAGTCTATAGTCCTATTATTAGGTCTCAGTCTTGTAAGTAAGCCTCTGTATGGTGAACTTCACAAATATTTTTCAGTTATTTTTTTTCCATTATATAGTAGAGCATGTGAATAGGGTGGGCTAGAGTTGTGTGTTTCCTTATACCCAGTTTAGTTAGGCTCTGATAATACTCGACATGTTGAGGTTCTAGTTAACAAGTTTCTTCTGAGGGCAGGCCTTGTTAAGAACAGAATGCTCTTGCATGTATCAGGATGGTTCCTTTTCCCCTTCCCCAGCTAGCAGCAGACAGGGATTTTCTTTTTCTCTAATCCTGACTGTGGGAACCTAATCAAGCTCTCAGTGGTAAATTTCATAATATTTTGATGTCCTTCTATGAATAGGTCCTTCCGGAGTTTTAAGTCTGAGATTTGTCTGCATTGAGCCTCCAGCGATTCATCAATTACAGTTCATGTTTTTCTTCCCTGGCACTGATTCCTGTGGATGTTTCTGCTTGGGAGTCTCTGTTCCTGTAAGCACAGACTCTGTGTGTTCCCTTGTCTATTTCTCCATTCTTGAGGGAAGCAGTTTGGCCTGTCTCCTCCTCCCTCTTACAGATCCAGTAAGAGTTATTGATTTTGCAATCTGTTCAGCTGTTTACTTGTTGTTAGGACAAGGTCCTACTTCCAAGCTCCTTACATACACAAAGGAAAACCTATGTTCCCTTAATATTTCACATTAGTATATAACCTATTCTTTTTCTTGTTTATTTATTGTTTTCAGTTGTTTTTGTTTTAGTGTTGGGGAATGTCACGAGGATTCTCTGGGGTTTGTGGTTGACTTTGCCTTTTATTTTTTCTATTTATTTATACACTATAGACCCTATCAATCTACAGGAACACCATCAATTTCTTTCTCTTTTTCTCTTCCCCCTTCCCCCTCCCTCTCTCACACTTTCCCTTTCTCATTGCATGAAAACTTTCTTACCCTAAAATCTTTTTTATGCCTATCTTTGTCATATTTTATTCTTATTCTTAAATATACATATTTTATGCATTAAAATTTCATTTCAATGCCTGCCTTCCCTATACAATATTTAACACTTTCTCTGTGATTTCTGTATTTATTTATTGACTTCTGACAGTTTCTTAAATCCTGTCAAAAACAAAAATGTCGGCAACTTAAATTTTAAAGGTACAAGTATATTTTATTAGCAATTCTTGAACAGGGCAAAAGCCAGTCTACAAGAAAGTTAAGGCTGAAGAAAAAGCAGAAACAAAATTAGATTGGTTGTCTCCAAGTTACTTTCCTTGAAATTTTATTGGCCTTAGGAGGTTTGGCTGTCACCTCCCTCCTGATTTTTTGGAAGGTCAGATCTTATAAGGGAATAGTGTATATTTTTATTTGGTGACATACTTTAGCAGGAGTTCAAAATTGATCTGGGGGTGTAGGGCAAAAGCTCAGTCCAAATCAGTAGATGCTCAGAAAATTTATTTAAAAATCCTATTCTACTTTATTAAATTTTGTCTTGTGTGACACATTATTGTGATGTTGTGAGTCTACATTTTGCTACTTTAAGTTTATAGAATGGTTTTTATATTTCAGAAGGTACAGAAGGTAATTAATGATGTTTAATTTGTACTATTGGTTATTTAATTTTCTATTTTATTTCCATATACTTACATTTCATAGTTTTGTTTATATAATCTGTATTAAATTTCTTTTCGAAAGTTAAAATATTTTAATCTAATGTATTCAAAATTTCTAGACAAATTATTATTGGAGGATTTTGGTGTCTTATGTCTTTCTCCTGTTTAGTGTGTATGTGTGTGTGTGTTTGTGTGTGTGTGTTTGTGTGGGTGTGTGTATGTGAGAGAAAGAGAGAGAGAGAGAGAGAGTGGGAGAATATTGTTTATATATAGGGCCTTTATTTATGAGCATTGATTTGCTTTTAATGGAGGTGGTTATATCCAGACATGTTCTTTCTGTAATAAAACAGGTGTGTTTTTTATTAAGTCCCATTTACATTTACAAAAATATTCTCTCAATTTTAAACCAAGAATTTGAGCAGGAAGGTGAACAGTTATTTAATCAGTTATCTAATCCTTCAGTATTGGGGTTATTGAGAAAAAAAAACTTGGATGAGTTAAAGTGAAGAAGCACCTAGAATAAATATGATACTTTTATGGTTTTCAGTGGTGCATGATAATTATACATAATAGTGTGATTTAATGTGACATATTCGTTTATGCACAAAACATCATTTGATCAATCTCATTCCCTAGTACCTCCACTTTCCCTTCCCTCTCTTCTTTCCCTAATCCTCTTCCTCTACTATACTGGTCTCCCATCTATTATTTTCTAATTAGTGCATTGTAATTATACATATCAATGGGATTCATTGTGGTATATTTGTACAGGGATATAGCATAAGTAGATTGATCTTGTTCCCCAGTATATACCCCAGCTTTTCCTTCCTACCTCCATCTCCATCCCCTTGTACTCTATTGGTCTCCCTTCTATTTTCATGAGACTCTTTTCTATTTCTTTTTTCTCTTTCTCTAGCTTCAACATATGAGAGGCATTTGAGCTTGTGTCCTTCTATAACAACAGTACTAAATCTAGCTGTCAAATATGCTGAGTCCTGTGATTCTTTAATGAGGGAGACTGTTCATGGGGACTCTGTAATAAACTCCCACGTTTTAGCAATTAATTTTATTTAATTGATTCCTGTTCGTTCTTCATAATATGATCTTGAATCTTTTCAAGAGCAAAAAACTTGCAATTGCTAAAATGTTTTCTTTTTACCTAAATTTATTTTTGAGGAAAGTATTTAGAACCTCAGATACAAGCTGTCCTCTTTATAGTGTTGTTTGTGATTGTTGTTTTACTATTCTCAAGGGCCTGCTTCTTATGCTACTGTTTACTGCTTCGCCATCTGAAAGCAGGAAGACCACCAATACAGGTCTAATGACTTAAACCAACGTAAAATATTAAAGAAATAGACACTATGATACTGAGAACATTTAATATATAACTAACTTTGCCAGTTCTGAAACCAGATCTGAAGGGGTCTAGTGCTTTCTATATTCTTTCTTAGAATCTAGTCTCTTGTATAAGAGCAATAAGGACAAATCCAGACTTTCCCCCTAGAGAATAAGATGAATCATCAGAGATGATCATAGCAATTCATTTTGTCAATCTCCACAGACTTGTGATGGAAGAAAGTGTTAGGTAAACCAAACCATATCAGCACGATCACACGGCTGACTCGGGAGCAATAACACATACTGTTTTCTTTTACTTTTAAAGTTTCTTTTCTCTGTCTTGTTAATGTTGTTTCTACTTGGTATTTTTATGCTTTAATTTTTACTGATTCTGATTATTTTTTGCATTGTCCTTTATTTGTATGTTTATATTTTAATATTATTTTACTAATTTTGATTTTTTAAATTATTTCTTTTCTAAGTCATGTGCCAGCTTTCTAATGTTTTGAAAAAAATATCTGAGAAAATTAAGGAGGAAATATTACTTTGGATCAAGGTTTAAGAGGATTTGGTCCATGGTCACTTAGTATAGTTGCTTTTAGGCCTTGTGGCAAGTCAGAACATCTTAGTGGGAAGCACATAATGAACTAAATAAAGCTCCACATTTCATGACAGTTGTGAAGTAAAGAGGGGAGGAAGATCCAGAGACAACATATAGCCTTCAAAGTCATGTTTCACCTACTTTCCCCAACTAGACAGCATCTCTTATAATTCCACCACCTCTCAATGCCTAAGTTTTACCAATTCATAAATGAATTAACAATTCATGAGGTCAGAGGGTCATAATCCAATCACATCTCCAAGTCTCCAGTTCTGAACACTGCCACATTGGGGACCAAGTCTGCAAAATATGAGGTTATGGGGGACATTTCAGGTCCAATAAATATATATAGCTAACTGATACAGTCAAAAACTGTTTGAAAAACATTATGAAAAACATCACATTATATAAGCAATTAACATTTTCATGAATTATAAATCAAACTAACTAGTGATATGTTTTAATACTGAGTATTTAAAAAGAATTGCACAACAATTATCAGTGTATCATTCCAGGAATAAATATCCAAAGAGTCAATGATATAAATAACCTAACACACCATGAATTTCCACCTGTTCTTTAAGTAGTGATTAATTGGTTATATTCATTTGAATAATAAAACTTCCTATTACTGTCTAAAAATATAGATAAACATGATGGGAGCAAGTTGAGTTGAAATATTTGAACTTCAGATATAATTGGGGTTGTTGTAAGCAGTAATTTAAACTTTGACACCAAGAAGAAAATGACACATTATTCCCTTTGAGAAACTGAGAGTTTTCATATGTTTCTTAGCATGGTGGAACAACATAATAACATTGGAATTCTATGTTTATACTTTCTTAGTTATGAACTTTACTGCAAGGCACTTACAAAAAGAAAGAGAATAATAAGCATAATAATAGGAATGAGGTGATCCAAGGACAAGTTCATTTCTGCAACAATCAATCTGTGGGATTTGGCATGTCACATTGCTTAATCCAAGACTCAGTTTTCTCATTATGTTAAAATTTTCCAATGCTATTCTTTATAATCTAGGATGTCTTTGTATGTAAGTGATTTAAAAATACACTCATATTGTCTTCAAAATCAGAAGTTTTATTCTCTCATATAACATGAAGTCCAGGGGAAGAAAATATTTCAGATTGTATTTCTTCCTCCTATGAGTCTACTGACTCTTCTTTCCTCTATGTATTGGCTTCATTCTCATGTGGACAGTAAAATATCTCCAGCCATTTTGAATCGCATTCCACGTATAATGCCTTCCAGAAAAAGGGAAAAGAGAGGGTATAATGTAAGCTCAGCATTCCAATCAAGCATCTTTAATCTTATTAAATCACTTTGGTTACATTCCACAACTGAACCAGTGATCTGGGCCAAAGTAATGCAATAGTTGAATGGGTGAAACCATCCAGGAATCACCTCTGGGATTCACTTCCTTGAGTAAAATTAGTTCTTTTCTAGCATAGAATTCCAGAGAGAATCCTTCATCCTAGGAGAACCTTGAAAGGCTCATGTTTGCTGACCCAGAATGGCCACAGTTTTGGCTTATGTAATTAACACATTTTTGCAATAAAATATCTATGATAGACTTTACTATGGAGTATTATGAATATAACCTTCATGTTTTGAAAAATGACTCAGTTTTAAAGGAGTTGTTAAATAATGGAAGAATATAGTCAGTGGTTTTTATGTCACTATTTCCTTAGGATATAAAAATAAATGGCCTTTTCAAACTCTGACCAACTTTAATACTGGATTTTTCCATTCCTCTTTTTCTATAAAATGGCTTTGAAGAATAGACTTAAGAGATACATGTGAAGAAGAGGAGTAAAAGGTAGGAAAAAAGACAAATAATGCAGAAAACTTTCTCTAATAGATAACATGTTTAAAGTGGGAGTCGATATTAGAGAAAATAGAATTATAGAAATTCTTCTGTTTGTCTACCTTCTAGTCACTCTGTATATAATTATTTTAATTTGTACAAATTATGAATTTGAGAAACAGAGATCTCAAAATTTTCCCATTGACCCAGATTCTGGGAAATGTTATAAGTATATGATATACCACCCTTATTCTTGATCCTTTTTACACCATGTTTAAAATTTAACACAAAACAAGTATTCTATATTTCAAAAATCTAGAAGTGGAGAAATTAATGTTTTTCCCATTAAAAAATGATAAATGTTTTAGGAAATATATAATGTTTAAATTAGTTTAAACATATCTAATATATATGAATATATATACAACTTGAATGTTTTATGTTTAAGTTTAAAATACATTTAATCTTTAAAATGAACAAAATAATCCATGTAAAAATTTTTAATGTTGTCTACCAAATGAGAAGTTTTAGGAATTTTTCTTCTTTCTGGAAGATATATGTTTTTATATTTTAAGAAAGAGTCATAGGCTCTTCAAGGTATATTCTTGAAGGAAAAATTTTAAGCAACACATGCACCTAAATATTTCATAGGTAAAGACAGCTGCTTGATACAGTGCAACATAATGTAATTGTATGCTCATTCAGTCATTTTAACTGGCAATTTAAAAATCAATTTTCTGAAATTTTTAGTTTTAGAAAGATATATACAAAGCTCTGAAATGTTCTGTTGAAGGGAGTAGAATTCCAATGTTTTGCCACATGAAAATAGATTTAGTATTTCTGTGTTCATAGCCCCTTCAATTCCTTCTACTATTATAGTAAAGACTTTTTCTTGTGAAGAATCTCTCTTGTTCCTTAATGCTTTAAAATATATAGTCTTGTGCCCCACCTATACTCAATATCTATGCTCCTGTAACATGTATTTTCTTCATTAAACAGTTCATTCATTCAACAAGGACATTTTAATTTTTTAAACAAAAAAAGTATGATAGCTCATCAAAAAGTGTACAGTTAGGGAAGACTTTGCATGAGACATACTAGAACTGAGAATGAAAAATGAATAGAACAAAAATGGATCAGAAGAATAGAATAAGCAAAGATCCAGAGACAGAAAGGGGCTTAGACAATGAGTTAACTGATTGTATACAAAGCATATTCACACCAAATTGTGTCTTTATACATGTACTTTGGATAATAATGTCCATCACATTCAACCATCATTTCTAACCCCATGCCCCCTCTCTTCCCCTCCCACCCCTCTGACCTATCTAGAGTTCATCTATTCCTCCCACGATCCCCCTCCCTACCACACTATGAATCAGCCTCCTTATATCAGAGAAAACATTCGGCATTTGGTTTTTGGTATTGGTTAATTTTACTTTAGCATTATCTTCTCTAACTCCATCCATTTACCTGCAAATGCCATGATTTTATTCTCTTTCATTGCTGAGTAATATTCCATTGGGTATATATGCCACATTTTTTTATCCATTCATCTATTGAAATACATCTAGATTGGTTCCATGGTTCAGCTATTGTGAATTGTGCTGCTATAAATATTGGTGTGATGTCTCTGTAGTATGCTGTTTTTAAGTCCTATGGGTATAGACCGAGGGGAGGGATAGCTGGGTCAAATGGTGGTTCCATTTCCAATTTTCCAAGAAATATTCATACTGCTTTCCATATTGGCTACACCAATTTGCAGTCCCACCAGCAGTGTGCCTTTTTCCCTACATCCTCACCAACACTTATTGTGGATTGTCTTCATAATAGCTGCCATTTAGACTGGAGTGATATGAAATCTTAGAGTAGTTTTGATATGCATTTCTCTATTTGCTAGCGATGATGAACATTTTTTCATTATTTGTTGATTGATTGTATATCCTCTTCTGAGAAGTGTCTGTTCATGTCCTTGGCTCATTTATTGATTAGATTATTTGTTTTTGTATACAACCAGAGATATGAAAAATTGTGCTCTATATTTGTAATAAGAATTGTAGTGCATTCTGCTGTCATATATAAATAAAAAATAGTAAAATTGTTTTTAAAAATTAAAAATATTCATCTTTTTCTATGCTTTAGACCCTAGAAGCCAGCACTCACACTCCTGTCTCCATAGCTCTTCCTTTTCCAGTGTTTCATTATCTGGAATTACGCAGTGTATGGCTTTTCAGATTGGCTTTTTTTCAGTTGATAAGATAGACTTAAGGGCCTGAATATCACTCCATTGTGTAAATGTTCTACAGTTTTTTTTATCCACTCACTTACTAAAGGAAAATTTTGTTGGTCTCAAGTATGAGTAATTATGAATAAAACTTCCATAAACATCTTTGTGCAAATTTTTGCATGGATATACTTTTCAGTGCTCTGGGGAATACCACAAGTGGGTTGCAATGGTAAGAGTAGGTTTACTTTTGTAAGAAATGAGCTGTCCTTCAAACTGTCTGTACTGTTTTCTAGTCCCACCAGCAATAAATATTGAGAGTTCCAGTTGTTTCACAATCTCAAAAAAAAAAAAGAAAGAAAGAAAGAAAATAAGTTAACTGAAAAGTTTGAATGTTTGAATCAAAGACAGCAAAATATATCACTAATGAGATTAAAGAGGAAGGAAGAGAATTATGCTTCAGGTTTCTTGGTCCCTTCCAGATAAATGCAAGATGTCTTAAACTGGTGGAAAATGATCCTTGCTATTTCCCCTTTTCCCTTTCTTTCAACCCACATGCCCACCAATGGATGAATTGATTAAGAAATTTGTGGTTAATACATACAGTGGAGTTCACCCAGTCATAAAAAGGATTGAAATTATGGCATTTGCAGGTAAATGGATAGAAATGGAAACTATCATGCTAAGTAAAATAAGCCAAATTCAGAAACTCAAAAGTCATATGTGGACGCTAGCATTAAATAAAGGGGGAAAGAAGGATAGGGTAATATAAAGAAACAATCAAATACAGATTAATAAATGAGAAAAAGAAAGTCAATTAAAATAGAGGAAACATGGGAGAGGGGAAGGAGGATGGAAAGGAAAAGTATGGAGGAAAAGGGAAAATGAAAATGGGGATTATGAACAGAAATTGATGCATGCATGTATGAGTTGTCCGGATGAACCCAACTACTAGGTATAACTATAAAGCTAGAAAAATAGAAAGTAAGGAAGGAAGGAATGGGGGAAGGAAGGAAGAGAAAGCAGAGGTAAGGAGGTATGGCAAAACAAATATGGGGAATCTAGCAGACATAAAATCCAATTACAATTTCAACATATTCTATGTAATTGGGGGCAAGTTATTTTACCTCCTTAATAGCTAGCAAGTTTACTATCAGATTCTTAATTGTAAAATGAAATTAATAATATCTTGGAAAGCAGATACGAATATGAAATAATTTAGCAAAGGTAAGGTATTGGTCTTTTATGGGTAAATAAAATAATACATAAAATTGGCTTTAAAAATCACCATAGATGAAACTCAATAGGAATAACATTATTTTTACTCTATTTTCATTTAGCATAAGAGTTCCAGAAAGCAATTTTAAAAGTAACTCATGGTGTTACAGTTGGTGTGAACAAAAAAAGGATCTTTGATACTGACATTTAGATTCTATTCCTGATCTGAGAAATTTAATTTAAGAGATTATAGTCATCATTAAAACTCTGTTAACCCATAATTTAGCAGTTTTCAAAAAAGGAATTAATTGCATTCTTAAGTGAATTTTTTAGTGTACTCTTAAACATTTTCAAAAAGAAGCAATGCTGCAATAATTACCACCAATATCCAAATACAAAATAGCCTTGGAGAGCTTAGTTTATTAAAAGATGCTATTTTATGTCAAGGTTTTTCATAACCCTGTCTTAAGCTTCCTATTTAAAATTTTCTAAGTAACCAGAATAATTATCTAGAAACCAAGAATTTAGGAAAATTCTATTTCTGTCACTTAAACAATTTACTGAATATCAATTGGCTAAAATTAATTATAGCTCCATAAACTCTTCTGTATTTATTTGCAGTGTCCAACATGCAAGCAATTTAATAAGCTATTTACTTAAAACATTATTCAGAGCATGTGGTAAAAGGTTAGACAATACAACTAATGTTGCTGAGTGAAGGCCTGGATGGGAGGAAGCCATGGGATTAAGGAATGCCTGCCATCTGGCCAGGCTGTGCTTCACAGGGTAGCATTAACTTGATGAAACCATTAGATCAAATCCTGTTCTCACCAAGCAACACCCAGAAACGTGGATTAATACAAACAAAACTACAAACAACTACCACAAACCAAAGCAAAACAATCAAGTGATTAAACAGAAAGTAAACCTAAAACGGATCATTGGCACTTTGAACATTTCCTTCCAGTGTGAGTTATTTGCAGCTACTCTTCCAAATACACGTTCTAGGAATATAGCATTTGTAAAGGCAAGTGTATTTGATGTCCAGCATCGAGTATAAGAAAATAGCTAAAATATTCAAATAACAGAAATGACAAGGATAATCAACTATTGATAGCACTGCATTGATACATACATGCATCAGAAATTGTTCATCTGAATAGTACAAAGTGGACTCTAAAAGTTTTTTCTCTAATCTCTAACTCCCACAAAAGCAAGGACTCTGCTTTAATCATCTTTTTTTTCCCCCTTTGGTACTTAATCTATTACTGACACAAAGAACTTTTTTTTTTTTTTTGTAACACGGATCAAACCCAAAGGTATTTTACTACTAAGCCACATCCCCATCCCTTTTTAAAATTTGTTGTTTTAAGCCTGGATCTTGCTAATTTGCTTAGGGTATCATTTGCTGAGGCTGGCTTTGAACTTACAATCCTCCTGCCTCAGCCTCTCAAAACACTGAGAAGGTATGAACCACTGTGCCTGGCTCAATATTTTTAATTCAACTTTTCACTTTCTTTTTTCTTCTTCCCTTCCTTCCTTCCTTCCTTCCTTCCTTCCTTCCTTCCTTCCTTCCTTCCTTCCTTCCTTCCTTCCTTCTTCTTATTTCTATAATGACAGATTTTCCTGTGGAGCAGTCTTTTAACTTTATTAATGCTACCAGTTTGGTTAATAAGAAAGTAACTCTCAATTACTCTAACAGATAAAACTTAAAATCTCAAGGGTATAGCAAAATGTCCTTTCTCACCAGGAGTAGTCTAATGCTGGTTTTCCTGGAGAAGAGCTATCTTACAAGTAGTGATTCAGGGATCCCAGCTCTTTTGACCCACCACGGCTTGTCACCTTCAACAGACATTTCTGAGTTTGATGTGGGGTCATCTACTTTCTAAACAGGAAGAATACATAGAGGAAGCAAAATTTTACCTCTCCGGAATTTTTGGATGGGGTTAAGAAATAAAATGACATAAAACAGATTAAACTGGAGAAAAGCATACAGATTGAAGTGTATATAAATTTGGATAAAATGAGTTTTACATGAAACAGGAGCCCTCAGAAGGAAAAAGCCTAAATACTTTTATATTATGTTGAATGAAGAGGTAACTTTGGGAAAGTAATTAACTATGTGGGAGGCTGAAGGAAGAAAATTATTTTAAGAAGGTCTGTTTGTGCAGAATTATCTCATGACATCAGTAGAAGGAAGTTTCTTTTCTCCTGGTACGGGGAAGAAACTTTCACATGGGGGTGTTTATCTCCAACCTTCAAGAAGTGAAGGGGGGATTAGAATGTTTTTCTTGTATCTGCTGTTTCTCCAGATGCCTTTAGCTCACAATAATTTATATGCCAAAGGGGCATCTTTTGGGTTAGCAAATTCTGACGACTGTAAGGGCCTGAAAAAAAGGAAAAAAAGTAAGACTCTCAAGTGGGAGTTTACAGGACAAGCTTTAAAAATGACTTTTTCCCCTCTATTCCATCAAGCAAGAACCAGTCACGTAACCACAGGTACCTGATTACAAAAAGATAGATGCATTTACTCTGTAGGCACTGATGACCTTCCAGCCAATTTTTCTACAATTTGGAATTGTTTCTGCCTGTGTTGTATTATTTTTCTTAGGAAGATTTTAGCGGTTATCTCATCACACATGTATGCTATGAATTCTCAGAAATTATTTACTGGGCTCTCTATGTATGTGACTGCATTTATTTTGTTAGTATTCCTCAAATACATGGTTTGCTCCCTACTGTTCAAGCCTCTGAAGACATGGTATCCCCTCAGTGAAGCTCTACAGATGTCCCAACCTGAAATAATAAGCATTGCTTATTCCCATCATTCTCTAGTTTCCACTTTAATTTTTTATCAGAGCATTCTTTATTAAATGAATTGTATTATTTCTTTATTTGTACAGTAGTTCACTTCCTTTTCTCCAACTATAATGTGGACACCATAAGCATATAATTTGTTGCTCTTTTTGACTGTTGAGTATCCCCAATCTTGAGAAATTTCGGTTCTCATTAAATATTTTAGTCAATTAAGTATTTGTCTTTCTACAGGGCAAGCCTAATGACATCACTGGGAGATAAATGTATAAAAAGAAGAAAAAAATTTTGATAAGATGTAATTAATCTTATAGATATTCTTAAAATCATGCCATTAGAATATCATTACAATTTTGATAATGTTAAGATAAAAGCAATTAAAACAGCATTTGATGGCAGTATCTTCTATACAGTGACTCATTAAATAAGGTATTTTAAATTCATTTTTTATAACTTACTGATATATATTTATTATAGAATCAAGTTGCTGAAAGAGTGTTAGTATTACACTCTACCATTTAGACATACACTCAACACATTTCCTTTATATTATTAATAATTGTCAGAGATCCCAACCTTGCAAGACATTCGCCTTTTCATTTTCCTTAATGTAGTTACTCTTCTGAATAATATTTCATTCCCCATATTTTTGGAATGGACTGTTTTTCTTTTTAAGTGATGCAAAAATGCAAAGTGGGATAGTAGCTATCACAAGATTTTCCAATGTGCTGTACTTTACAAAGTCATTAGGACATTAATATTCTTCAAAAAAAAACTTTTTATTTTCAATTTTGGTTGCCCATTTTAATAATGCAAAGGAGGCTTTTCACAAAGCCTATTTTTCAAGTCTATTAGTCTTCAGAGAATGAAATGAGATAAGGCTTTAATTTGCTTCCTATGGGGCAGATTAAATTGGTTCACTTTATTTCTTATTTCACTATTGACACCTTTTGTTAAACAGAAGCATTATTTTAATGCAAATCTCAAGATGTGAAAGAATACTTGGTTGAATTTACACTGAAGTCTTTCTGAAGAAATCATAATTAGAGTTCTTTCCTTAAGATTTTAATTACTTTTCTGGCGCTGGCACAGCAGTAACTAACCTTTGCCAAGAATTTGAATTCTCAGAAAACATGCTGGAAAATATCTTTTTTGAGATTAACAACCACATTTTCTCCTCAGATGCATGTGCACCTCACTTAATAGCTTCAGCAGTCAAGTCCAAGTGTGTAAGACAATAAGAACTTCATCAAGGCTCACATGTGTACCACTTGTTCATACACAAAAGGAGGCAGAGAGGAAATGTCATGTATGGATTATCTTTTAAATTGGTATTAAAAATAGAGGAAATACCTTCCCGTGAGGCTTCTGTGTCAGAGGGTACTAAGGAGTGACTATCAGATTAAGCATGCTTGAAAACTTGAATAGAATCTTAATAATCCCAGAAGAAGATAGCTATGAAACAGAGGAAAAATTATATGTACTAGGAAATTTATGCAGCACCATGATACCTTGGTGACTAAAGTTAAAGGAACCACAAAAGCATCAGCTGACTTGTCGTTTATTTTTGACTTCTCATTTGACACAAGTATACTAATTGACTTTTATTAATGGGACATAACTTTCAGACTTTTTGAAAAAGAATCCTATAGATAATCTAATTCTAGCAACCTTGTTTATAAAGACAATATTTCTAAGAAGACTATCATGTCCAATATTCTTTCACATTTGCTTCAGCACAGAGCACAAAGCACCTTGGAGAAGAGAAACCTCAAAGACACCTCACAAGATGATATTAAAGTAGAAAAGACATGTAGTCATGAATAATTATGATTTGTTCTTAGAATATTATAAAAAGGCAAATATCAAAATAATGCTTTACAGGCTTAGAGGAACAAATGATTGTGTGCTAGGATTAGCTGAAATGTGGACTCAAATGACAAGTTAGCTAGGCTGTAGGATATATGCAGGATTTGACTGACAAATGTGAAAAGAACTATAGAGGAGGAGAATATAAAGCACCTTATAAAAATAAAAGGCTTAGGAAATCAACTTTATACACAAGATGGTCCTACAAAGTTGCAGAAAGCCAAACATATGTAAGTTGCCATATTTTAAAAAATGAACTGTTTCTAGAAAATATATGTATGTATGCGTATGTATGTAAACATATATAGTGTGTATGCAATTATTTCAGTCTCTCACACACATACACAAACTCATTGATAAAATTTACCACTATGTTTTAGCAGAAATTCATTCAGTCTCAATAATATTTAAAATGATTTGGCCAAGCTTGAGCAAAAGGAGTATTGTTCAAAAAGTATCTCCACTGGTCAGCCTCCTAGGGAGACTCTGATAACCACTCTGGATTGGTGACAATCTACCCTGTCTGTCCAGATACATGCCCATCTTGTCTGTACATTCTCAGGATCCCTCTCCTTCCATGAAGCACTCCCTTTCCCCACTCTCCTTTCTCTGTTCCTAGAAATGGAACCTACTTTCCTGCATAAACCACAGAGCACTGGATGGGTGCTGCTAAAGTTTGAGAGGACAGAAGGTCACCAAATAAGTAAAGGATAAGGAAGAGAAAAAGGAAGACAGGAAGGAGAAAAGAGTGTGAGGAAGGATATTACTTCAGTTTCTGACTCAATCCTTCTCATTCTTAAGACAAAATATTCTCTCCTTCAATATTCACTAATTGTAAGCAAATTTATGAGCATGTGTATGTTTGAGGAAGTATAATTTCCTTATATGCACAAACTGGCTGGATCCTATTAAGAATTTGACTTGTAGATAAATAGATGGATAGGTTAAATCAGGTAAAATAGGTAGATCAGGTGAACAGTGGCCAGGCAGCTAAATTAGATAGAACTAGACAGAGAGATAATTTAGATGAAGCCTACACTCTCCCAATACATGTGTGTTACAACACTATGGTATGATACTAGTCCATTAGGTTATACTATGTCCATTTTATGCTTTAAAAATGCTTGTTTGGGACCAATAACCTACATAGTTTAATTTTGGCAAAAAAATCCAAATATCTAAAAAAGTAGCTGGACATGATGGTACACATCTGTAATCTAGGTGACTCAAGAGCCTGAAGTAAGAGGATCACAATTTTGAGGCCAGTCTTTGTGACTTGGTGAAAGCCTCTCTCAAAATAAAGAAAAGACTGCAGATGTAGCTCAGTGGTGAAGTATCCCTGGGGTCAATGCCCTACCCCCAGAAAGATTTCTAACCCCAATTACTTTGTCTTTCTGAGTTTTTATACCACTCTGCAACTTCTTCAAATCATATTTTTTTTTCATTTTTGTTTTTCTTTATTAAAATTTCATACAGAAGTCTATATTAAAGCTACTTAAATATGCATTTTTCTAGTTAGGACAACAAGTGAAAGTGAGCAGAAGAGTCTTTCTTCTATTGTGTTCTTACCAACATTTTGGAAATCCAGTCTAAAAAAATCTCTAGAACTAGGAAAAACAAATACAAAAACAAACAAAAATCCCCAAGAATATTACCATTCTAAATAACAGGAACTGACTGATAAATAATGTTTTGTCAAAATCATTTGCAACAACTGAATTTACACAAAGAGCGGTTCTAACTTGAAAAAGATCTAAACACTTTTTTACTTTAATGTGAACGCTCAATATATAAAGTCAAGGACTACAATTTTGTTACTTATCAACAGATACACATTCTGAGATGTGCCCTTAGGTGATTTTATTTTACAAACATTAGAATAGATTTTTCCCAAACCGAGGATGGTACAGTTTACTACACATCCAGGGTGTATGGTATGTAGCCTAAGAATACATAATATTGTTCTCAGGCGACCAACCTGAACAGCAGGTTGCTGTACTGAATACACTAGGCAACTTGAGCTTAATGGTATTTGTGTACCTACAGAAGTAGTACAGATAAAAATACAATAGGAAAAATAAAATGGGACAGCTGTATAATGGAATTTACCATGAATAGATAGAGCATGCAGGATTGGAAGTTGTTCTGATGAGTCAGTGAGTGAATGTTTAGGCAAATGTGAAGGTTGACACTAATGTGGACTCTTTGAAACTATACACTGAGGCTATACTAAATTTATTTAAAATTATTTTCTTAATTAATTAGCTCTATTTTAATTCTGTAACCTTGATTCTTTCTATTTTTTTTTTTTTTTGTAATTCTTGGCTTAAAATATACATTATACCGCTACAAATGCATTGTCTTTCCTTATCTTTATTCCATAGGGATTATTATTTTTGTTGTTGTTGTTTTTAAATTCTTTTTAAAAATTAAGACACAAACATGGATATTAGCCTAGGTCCTATAGAGGCTCAGAATCATCAATATCAGTTTTTTCCACTCACATGTCTTGTCCCCCTAGAAGACTTCAGGGTCGAAAACCCAAGTGAAACTGGAGTGTCATCTTCTGGAATAACTTGTAAAGAACATGCCTGATGTGTTTTTCAGTCCTCATTTGTATAAGTAGGAGGAGTACATTTAAAATAATCATTAAAAGTACAGTATAGCAAATATGTAAACCAGTAGCATAGATGTTTATCACTATCACATATTTATGTTGCATAGTCGTATAAATTATACTTATACACAACTGGCAGTGCAACAGGTTGCTTACACCAGCATCATCATAAATATATGAATAATACATTGTGCTACAATGTTATAATAGCTATGAAGTCACTAGCCCACATAAGTTTCTCATTTCCATTATAATCTTGTGAGATTACCATCATTTATGTGGCCTGTTGTTGAACAAAAGCATCATTATGTAGTGTATGACTGTTCTGAACAACCAATTTTACCAACATCACATTTTAAAGGAGGACCTTATGATATCAAGCTGGAAGAATGCAATGTGAACAAGTTGGGGGTGGGGACTTGAACATCAGTTTAAGACATTTTCAGTAAGTGAGAAATACAGTACAGAGGAAATTCAGAAACTATCATGGATTTAATCTTTTCAATATGGCTATCACTTTCTTTCCACTTATCTATACATCACAAGAGATATATGAATTTACCTTTTTATCCCATCATGCAACTAAGAAGTCCAAAGCCAAAAAAAAGTTAACTAATTTTAGAGATACACAACTAGCAAGTGGCTGAATCAGGGCTTCTCCTCAAGTATATTCATCTTCAATCCTAGAATTGTTTCTAGGCTGGTAAAATTTAGACTCATAGGACCCAGTTCTTATCACTATGCATACTCTTGTGGAGTACATTTTGCACCTGCATTACCTAAGATTTCCTCGATCCACAAATTTTTTCCTCCTTCAACTCTTATTGTAACTTTTAATATCCATCCCATAAAGAAATTTTGTTTTTGTTTTTGTTTGATAACAGTAAAGTATCCAGAGTCTTCAAATATAACTGGAAAGTATATTAAATTTATCATGAGTGGTCTTGGTCACCTTTGCATGTTGCATTACCTCTATATTTAAGGTTATTTTATTGTTTTCAATTTTTTCTACTATTCATTAGGTTGCTTACATATTTTGAGTAATAGACTCAATATTCTCCATATTGATTGTGCATGTGGGTTTTTGAGTTGGTCCTAAAAAAATATGAATCAATACCTTCCATTTCATTTCCCCCTCCAGTGTAATTTGGCTGTTTGTACTTTAGAATAAACAGCCACAGGCTGGTTATAAATCATTCTACCTATCTTCCTACTGACAGTCTGCAACCAGGTTGGTAGATTTCCCCAAGGGAAAGGGAAGCAGGGCAACTATGGGTCAGGATGTGCATTCCAACTATAAGAGCTTACATCTGGAATGTGCCTGCCTTTTACCTAAGGGAGGGAAATATCCACAGAGAGCTATTGTGAAAGACACAATTCAATTTCAAATGTATTCATTTGTTTTTGCTTAGGGATTTTAAATTAAATTGTCATTTAATGCTAACATAGATGTCTTATTGATGGCATTAAGATCATCAGCATTTGAATGTTTAAAGATTAGGCCAACAATGCTTAAGCAGAAAAGCAGTGAATATAATTGTGATTGTGAAAAATGTGTCTATCACATCTCACTTGCTGAAAGTATTTAATCCCCAAATGAGAGCAATATATGATGATACAAACTTATTCTGTAGATTATAAATTTTAATATGTATTATGCAATTCAAATGCACTGTCCTACAGATATATTAAAATTGCATAGAGTTTTTAAATCTTCCTAAGTAGTTTTCTAGTACCATTACAAGTACTCAAGTTTTTTTATCAGTGAAGTGTACTTTTATTTTAATATGTCAATGGACCTTTTTATTTATTTATATGTAGTGCTGAGAATTGAACCCAGTGCCTCCCACGTGCTAGGCAAGTGCTCTACCATTGAGCCACCATCCCAGCCCCTGGAGTGTACTTTTTTAACCCAATAATTCATTCCCAAGATACTACCTATGACATGTAATTTTCTAATAGGGGTATAATCTTTCCTTGAATGTTTTCTTCTGGAGAAGCTAATGAGAAAAGATCTTTTCTACCTTGATTTCAATATTGTCATGTTTTGAGTAATCTATTCTTACTGTATAATCTGTTGTAATGGAAATATGGGCATTTATCTATTTATGAAAGGCTAAGGCATTTCAGAAAATCAGCTTTCATGAGAAAATGGATAAAACCTCAATATACAAATCAGCAAAGATTATGATAAACTGATTCTGACTACCTTGAGTCTAGTTTGTGCTCTGATACTTATTGTCTAATATAAGTCTGAGCAAATGTTTTTATTCTTGAAGTATGAACTCCTGTATGTTTAAAATGAGGATAAAAATTGTGCCTACCTCAGTGTGTGGTTGTCCAGAATAAATATGTAAATATAAAGCACTTGGCATTTGGCACATACTGCTCAATAAATGTTCTACCACCAATAAATTTCCACATTAGTTTTGAAGAGAATTAAAGTGAAAATAACACTGGTCCATTATTTTTTGTTTGTTTTACATAAGGTTTATTTTACTCTCTTATTTAAGGAAGGCTTGTGACTGTCAAAGGCTATCATGTGGATGCTTAGTATCAAAGTTCCCCAGACTGTTGTCTTTCTCAAAGGCAGATGGTAAATCTGTCAGCAGTAGCATTTAGAACAGCAACCCAGATGCTTTTAAGCTCAGTGTGTGAAGCTGCTCCTCCCACCAAGAGTACCATTGGGCAAGATGCCAAAGGAAGGTCCCTGAGGCAATTAGCTGCTTCTGAATTCAACTCTGCCTGTCTAGGAAGTCAAATGAATGCAGCCTGCTTGGCCATATACCATTTAATGCAAAGAGCATGCTCCTTATTTATAATCAAGCCAAGCTTCCATATTGCAACCTGGCTGTCTTCTAACAAAAAATGTGTATGATCTTTATTGTTCATTAAAAAAAGTTATATTACTTTATAGCTATTCATTTCCTCTGTCAATAGAGTAAAACTATTAGATTTAATGATCATTTATCTGTAATTATTTTGCACATGCACAGTTACCTTTAGTGATATATAATAAACCCAATATTTATGAGTCCCTAGATGTAATTTGAACTATGATGACTAAAGTAAACATAGACATCCTGCTTTTAATGTTTGGTAAAGTCATGAGGCCATGGCTCAATATGGTTCAAATGCTCTATAAAAATGATAAAGGAAGTAGAAAATAGTGTTATACAATAAAAATAAAGTAATATTCATATTTATAAAAAATATCTCCCATATTTGCTATGTTTTATATGGATTAGTCAAGAGTTTCCTATAGTCCCTAATAAAATTCAATAGAATTGAAATATTCATTGTGTATTTATTATATATCAAACACTGCTCAAGTCACTTTATATTCATATTCTGTAAACATCAAAATTAAGCTTCAAATAGACTTATTATTTCTTTGTAAAGGAGAAGGGTCCTGACCTTGGCCACAGAGCTTAATGGGTACTAGAGGGGACATTTAAATGCTAGAATGGTTAAGGACCCAGCATTCTTTTCATTGTATCATCCGAAAAGGAAACAAGGGATACTTTAACTTCTGGAGTCATGGGTTCCTCATATTTGAAGCAAATAGTTGTTTTGTTGTTGTTGTTGTTGTTTTGGTTTTGCTTTTGTTTATTTGTTTGTTTTCTTGAACATTCAAGACAACTATCCTCATGCTGAATATGTGAGGAAAAAGTTTTAAGGTTTCAGCTTCAGGGCTAGAGAACACTGATTTTCATCACTGGCTGTATGAAGAGATGAATACTTACTGTAGGAGGGAGCAGCAGGGAATTAAAAGCATAACTAAGGGTTACATGGTACCCGGAACACACAGATTTAAAAGGAAAGTTCAGAAAATTTAAATAACTCAGTTGGGGTCATATGAATAGATAATAGAACTCCCTTCTAACACATATCTTTCAGATGCCTTCAAACTGAGAAAACACAGAAGCTAATCATAGATCATAAAACTTGAACAACATTATAAACAGATTAGATATTACTCACTATCATAGCATGACAATATTGCTAAAAATAATCAAAGCAGACAATATCTCCCAGATTACTTAATAATTTTTAATGATGATATATCTTAGGCTGTGTGTGTGTGCTATCATAAGTAATAGAAGAAGAAAGGAAGCTTGGAAAGTCATACCACATTATAGCTTTTATTTCGTATACATTTTGTATTCATTTATTTTTACATAGTGAAGATATATTGCTTGGATGTTTTATCCAAGGAACAGGATATGAGGTAATTACATTCTAAGTCTCAATTTCATTTTTCTAAATATGTTTTCTCATTATAATCTTCTCATTTTATCTTGAAAACTCAAATGTTCTTAAACTGCTAATTTATATAGCAAGCTTATTGTTCTGCTTATGGTCATCATTTACCAAAAAGTTGCTGAAGTGTTGCATAGGAATAGCTCCTGCCATTTGGTGAAAAACCAGCCTCTACCTCAGAGCAAAGCCTGTCCAAGGAAGGGACATCACCTTTGTCCTTGGAACGACCTACAGAGCACTCCTAGGCACATTCCCACCCAGCTAAGTTGTTTATCTACAAATAACAGGGGAGATCTGCTGCGCCAGGTGTCCCTGACTCAGTCAGGCTATGTGGGGATCCATAGCAACTCCCTAGCAGCCACCAATCAGCATGAGACAGGGAAATACCTGGGATGCCAGATGACCCTCCCAGTAGTTTATGTGGTTGATAACGTGTTGGGAAACCATGTAGTTCAGCACGTACACCCCTCTTGGCTTAAACCAATCAGTTCAAATAAATCCCCCTTTTGTAGTAACCAATCACCCCTACCCAACTTGTTCCTGCCACTGAATGTGCTAATCATGTTTTAGAGTTGTTATTTGATTTTCCCGCGGTGTGTGATGATTTGCTAAGAGATGCTATGATGTATGTGGGAGTCCCTGCCTTCTCCAAAGAATGTATAAAACTGCTGCAAACCCTGGGCTGGGGCCTCTCAGAGTCACCAGTTGCTGTGTGTGTGCGCGGAGGACCGAGCTAGCTCGCAATAAACACCTCTTTGCTGTTTACATCGATCTTGG
>NW_025999853.1:25786552-25920788 GCF_001458135.2 Marmota marmota marmota
CTTAGATGCACCCCTCAAGTTCCCTAAGCAGCAGTAGTGGGGTACCTGACACCTGATAAGATATCCCCTACACACACACACCTGGAAATCAGGGGGTATTCATACTCAGTATCTGTTTCCAAATATATTACCTATCTTTCACAACTTCCCCTGTCAAATCTAGAGGGCCAGAGAGGGGGTGGTGGGAATGGGCGATGAGAAGCACACACTCCGGTGCCTCAGCCTTGGTTTCAGTCCTCACAGCTGCAGAGGACTCTGCACTGGGACAGCCAAGACCTCACTAAAATTAATGTCCAAGGAAGCACTTTCCTTATGGAGGGTCAGTTCAATCAGAGGATCTAACAGTAAGTGATGGCAGATGATTTCATGATTGCATTAGACTGCCATCTGGCTTAAGAACTTTACTCAAGACTCATTTCTTTGTAGCAATTACACCCTAAAGAGCTTAAAAAGGGAGCCGGTGGTTTCCCTGGGAAGGAAACAGACTCTAAAGGTGTGTTTCAAATCCTGTAGTTCTGCCATCTGCCGCTCACCTTAAACAGTGACTAACAATCAAGGAAGTACTTCAACTTATAAAATTAAAAATGATTTGGATAAACATGATTTTTCTACGCTTTTTTTTTTTGCTCTTGATCTCAAATTACATAGAGAAGCCAAAACTGGGCTGGTAAAGTAGGCGTTTGCTAGATTAGCTGAGAACATTTTAGAACTGAACAGCTTAGGCAAAGCTGATGGGGAGGGAAGGGAGATGGCACCAGATTTGAATTACTGACCCGGGGAGTCCTGGGAGAATCCCTATCTCAACAGCCATTCCCCAAGACCTTAGCAGGGAGAGAGACAGACTTATACCTTCTGCGCATCACATGATGCGATCCATCTCTGATGGATGCGATCAATTATAAGTATGGTTGGACTTATACTTCAAGAATTCTTCTGGCATGGCAGCTCTGGGGCAGGGACATCTGATGAGTTGTTCAGAGGGGCCTTCCTGACCCTGTGTTCCAAGCCAGGACAGCCGGCTCCATTTTGCGTGAGCTAACTGACAGACCAGCTTCCAGCTCTTCTCCTTTTCCTGCTAAGGCTTGAGTTCCACTTTTAGGAGGTCTCAAAACCAACCTAAAGACATGCACCCTTTCTTGGTATCAGATGGGAAAAGAGTAGGGGGCTTCGCCTCACACAGGCCATATTCATAAGAATGTATGCTGAGAATAAGGAACACCCCCACATCCATTATTAATTGAAAAAAAAAAAAAAAAAACCGCAACCATCAGTTCCTACAGTGTACATGAAGGAGTATCAGGTCTAGAAAATGAGCTCAACTGAAAAAATCATGGTTGTTCTTAAACTTCTATATTGCAATATTGTGTGTACATAAACATAAATATTAAATGTATCTGTAGTATCAGAAAAGGTTGGGATGAATTGGATAAATATTATCAAAATGATTTCAACTTCACTATAGATTTTAGGTGATCTAAGGGTTTCTAACGCATTAGAAGAGTTCCTGGCCCAACTTCCCCCAAACTCAGATTTCCACCCTTGTTTATATCTTTATATTTAAAATTTGATGCAATCAAATGAAATAACTAGCATATTATTCAATAATATTTTCACAAAGATTTTCTGATTCCTTCCTTTAAAAGTCGTAAGAGGAAACAAAGATGAAGATGATATAGTACACTTTAGTTTACATCCTGGGAGTTCCGATGAAACTGAACATCTCTGACTAAAATAGAATCTGTGGAAGGTGTAATGGTTAAATGTCATGACCGTCATATTCAGAAGCACCATTCAAACCATGCCTTAAATGTGGCTGCTTTTCTTTTGAAAATTTTGAGCCTCCATAAATCTATTCCTTAGCTCAAATCCCCAATAGTTTAAACTGAAATGATCAATATACAAGGATAATCATGAAAGAACAGAAAGCAACTCATTCTTAAGCCACTGTGCTTAATGATAAAAGAGTTAATATTGCCAGAAAGTAAGGAATCCCAAGAGACCTAAAGTATGTTCATCATTTAAGTTGGAGGATATGGACATATGGCAATCAAATTCCTGATCAAAATGTTTGGAGGCACTTTAATGCCAAAAATACTCTTTTGAGCATCATCTATTTAGACATTCATATGCCTCCAGAACATATTGGCCAATGAAACATATTTCCATTTATGTCCTGCCAAGTCTCACTCATTAGCTAAAAATTCTCATTTTGCAGCTTTTATAAAAATAACTTTGGCTTAACTGTATCATGTTTCAAAGTTAAGGTTTTTCTAATTTGCTTTAATTTGCAATATTACCAAAGTACTGCAACTTAATTTTTAGACATTAACTTCATCCTTGTTCTTGACTAAGTCTTTAATTACATGTGCATATAACTTTTTAAAGATATTCATTTGGAATGTTTTCTGGAATCTTTCTGGCAATGAAATAATTGAAATTCAAAAATAAATGAGAAAGAAGCAGTGCAGGGTTATAAAACAAATCAATCTGAATTATCCACTTACAAGTTAACTATAATAGAATTCAAATGTATTTGAAAAGTGTAAATAACATTCATATATTTACATTAGTTTCAATCTTATCCTATATATTTAGGATAACAGTTTTTGAAATGTTGATTGAAAGAGGAAATTAAATGTCTTCAATTGTAAAGTGAGTAAGTGAACCAATAGAAGACTCCTTTTTAAGTTTCTAGGGGGTTACACATATCTAAGAGGATAGATTCCAAGCCTATATTCTCTCCTTTACTGTATATAAATATTATTTATATTTCTGTGGTTTAGATATGGAAATTATTAGAGACACAATATTCATTTTGTATTGCCAAGTAAAAGTGAATTCACACAATACCCATTCATTTTCTCATGTTTCCTGTAGGTCAACAGTGCAAGCCTGGTGTATTTAGGTTCTCTTTCAAGACTTCACAGGAATGGTATCAGTGTCAGTTTAGCTCTGTTGCTCTTTTGAGCTTGACATCAATTTCTAAGTTTGTTGGTTGTTGGCAGAATTCAGTTCCTTGTGGTGTATGACTGAGGTCTTGTCTTTCTTACTAGGTATTAACAAGCAGTAATTCTGAGATCCTAGAAGTCCCACCACATAAACCATCCATGACACAGCAGTTTGCTTCTTTAAGGCCCACACAGGAAACTCTCATGTCGAACCCTTATCATTCCTAAGGAATGATCTTAGGAATGATTGGGTAAGATGACTGAATAGTCTCCCTTTTAATTAACTATATCAATGAATTTCTTAAAACCTTAATCACATCTGTAAAAATCCCTTCTTCTCTATAACTTAACATAAGCACCAGTGATTTTTGACCACATGGATAAGGCCTGCTGACACTCAGGAAGATATTGCCCAAATGTAGGAGTCTTGGGAACATCTTAGAATAGGATGTTTAATTTACCTTAACTGTCTTTGGAGTCTCAGTGCAGTAGTTAAGATCCTTTCTCTTAATTACTTCTGATCTAGATAAAATAGAACATTAATATCTATATCTGGAACTAAATTAGCCTCAGTTTGCAAATGTGCATATAGCAGAATTGTCAGATAATCACTGTAACTGAAATTATCACTGTGTGCGAGACAGAGATTGTAAGGGCTCGATAACACAGTTCAGCTGTCATAAGATCGTATTTGGAAATATTGCACAATGGTTTTATCACACTATCTAGAGAAACAGTATCAACTAAATCAATTATTATTTAAGTTTAAAAGACAACATACCCTTCATTTGAAGGCTTGTATTATCAGCAGCTGAAAAGGCTCATAGGTGCGGTGAACATGCTGACAACAATCAAGACACTTAGGGCAAAAATAAAACTTTAATCAGACAGTTTCAAAAGAAGTAGACAAATCCAACTTCATATGAAAGATGAAAGTTTCATAGTTAGATTTGTAGTTAAGCAGGATCAATGAGGCAGCCAAAACCACATTTCCCATAAGAGTTAATTCTCTAAATATGTGAAATAAAAGTAATGTTTGTGAATCATCTGGAATTCCTTAACAAAACATGTTATATAAGAACCAAAATTGAGTCCTGACTCAGTCCATGTTTGTTATGGAGTGTGGTGTGTTTACAGTTTTCAAAATTAAAACAATGATTACATGCTCAGTCTAGAAAATAGGAATCATCTTATAAGCTGAAGTTACATAGAAAGGTAAGGGATAGAATTTGTTTTTACATATTGTTGATTCTATCTCTAATCCCAAATTGAGATTTATGCCGATCCAAACTTTATGAAATAAGTTCCTCCACCTTCATCATAATACTGTTAAGTATATTATCAGAATAGCACTGTGAAAAGATAAATAGTAATAACTACAGGCAAAGTATGACAGTATATAATATTTATGTTTTTTTCACATGCCTTGTCACCTTTGACATCAGATTTAGAAATAAATATTGGGAGTCTCATATACTTATATATTCCACAAATGATTAGTGGGATTCTAGTATAGGCCAGAATTTAGGGTAGGATGTAGACATAGTAGCAAAATGATAAAACCACTGCAAAACAAGAAATAAAGTATGATGTTTTTTAGACAAAGTACTGGGCCTCTGTGCTGGCTTTGTTTTATCCTGTATGATCTGCTCTGTATCCTCCTCATCCCAAGATTTGCAATTTCTTTCCCTTGCATTTAATTTTACGTTACCATTTATATTTGTTTTTCTTTTATTTTTTCTGAAACCCAAAATAAATCTGTTTCTTAATTATCTTGGTGCTTATTTTTTTTCTGGTAAGACTGTATTTTTCCTTCAAATACCATGTTAGCAACATTTGATTCTAAGTTTTTCAAGCAAAAGATGAAGATTGTACTCAGTTTGTAAATAATGAAACTAAGTCCCAGAGAATTAAGTAGCAAAGCTGGAATTAAAATTCTGATATACATACTGAAATCTTTTTTTTTTCCTGTTATCCTGTGCTGTTTGGATAAACTCCTTTAGAGTAATTGTTCTTAACTGGAGGTGGTTTTGCATATGCATGCACATATATACACACTCAAGAACATTTAGCAATGTCTAGAGACTTATTAAGTTGTTAGGACAGTCTTTGGGTGGGCAAGGGAACAGTCATATTAGTATCTGATTAATACAGAACCTGGATGCTTCTAAACATTCTGCAATTCTTAGCACAGCCCCACAACAAAAACTCAACCAGTCCCTTTGTGGACCTTGTATGGACCAAACTGGCATTATACACAGTAAATAGGAAAATCTGGTATCTGGAAAATTCCAGTATAAAGATAGTACCCAAATCCTGCTGTAAGACCATCCAGATACATGTGAATTCTATTCAGGTCTACCAGGTTCCACACAGCACCAGGGATGGGGTGACCTGCTGCAGCCACCTAGCCACACAGACTCCCAGAGAAGTATGCAGCTTCCCAAAATGCCAATCAACCTATTGACTGCAAGACACCATGAAGCAAGATTCTACCCACTGAAACCTTATTGCTCCCTTAAATAAAGAATCAGAGCCATTTTCTAACTGTTCTGTTCCAGCTCCTACCAGGACTAGAAGAACATATCAGACACTCCTTTAAAACTAATTCTGACTTTGTCTATTATTTCTTCACTAATCACTTCAGACTTTAATTTTCTCAGGTGGTTTATCCCCTACTACACAGGAAGAATTACCCTGGCAATGTGCTGGCCACCTTGCAACAGTAATCATGTTTCTGTTAAGACATTCAATCTTAAAATATTAAAAAGAAAAAAAATTAAAAATACTCATTTGTATCATTGAGTGTTTTTGACATACTAATGGTATAAAGATAGTACCCAAGTTCTTTCTATTACTTTGCATGGACTAATCTACTCTTATCATTTTATGTGAATTAACATCAACAAAATAAATTACAATCATAAATAGAATTCCTTGAAATTAAATTCATGGTGTGATTTGACAAATATATATTATCTACCATGTGTCAAGAGCTGTGGAAGACATGAGCATTTTTTTCCACTTTCCTAAAGAATTTTTCTGAATCTCTCTTGGCGTTTTATGAGCTCTCTAAATTCACAGCCAAGATCTTTATAAGGAGACACAGGCTAAAAATGAAATTGTCAGTCTTCATATCCTTGAAAGTATATAGTGCAAACTGTATTTTATAAGCAATCATCCAATATAAACTATCCCATACAAATCTCACACATTCCAAGCCAATGGAATAACCCAGAAACAATTGTCTCTTTTGTATTATTTATGAATAAGTGACCAAGTCATGTAAAAAATGGATGAAAAGTTTTACTCAAAACAGATAGAAGGTTATTTGGTGTAGGATATTTCCTCTGACTTTTGAAAAGTATAGTGGCTATGTATATAGGCAAAGTATGGTACAATTGCCTGCAGGTAGCAAGAGCAGAAAGGTAGTCCTGCAAATGCCATTGGCACCAGAGGCACACCCAAAAAGGTTAAAGATTAATAGAGTCCAAGAGCAGAAGGGCTTAACCAGCAGCTTCTCCACCATCATTCTGTACTAGTCAAGCACAGCTCTCTATTCTTAGCAAGGAAAGACTGATTTGTACATTTTCCTTTGTACATTCTCCTTAGTTATAGGTTTCTTCTACAACCTCTCAAGCTCAGCCATCAAAATGATGAGGAAATCAACTAACAGAATTATTTGAGAACATGGCAATCCCTCCCTCAAAATAAGTATCTTCAATGAGCAAAAGTGCTTATGTTACTGAATTAAGTCAAAACAATTAGCACATACATGTACTGCCACAGAAAGTTTTTATTAACTTTTTGATCTATTTGAATTTTTCACTATAACAATGATGGGTTCATGATATGATTTTGCTTCTATATTTGGTATTTTGAGTAAAAGCATGGAGTTTGTCTTGTCTGCCGCAGTCTGGCTGGGCACAAAATAACGGAGCCGCCACACAGCTTTGTAGGTTCAAAACAGGAACTCCTTTATTCCCCGCACTCAACCACTCCGTTCTGGCAAAAATGCCATGCGTCATCCGATTCTGCTATGGCTCTCAGCATTGTCCAAAACTGTGTGCTTGTACCTGGAAGAATCTTGACCACATCCCACATGGGCAAGGGAGTGGGTATGTTGTAGGGACAAACCAGGCAAGGCACCGAAGATAGCAGGAAACAGTTTTATTTGGCTGCAGCCAGGTTCAGAGGGTACAGCCTTTGCTGTAATCAATCAATCCCCTGAACCCCGAGTTCAGGGAGTTTCAGAATTTTACACCCAGCATGTAAGGGGAAGGGCTCAGAAGTTCACAGTCTGCAGAAGTTCACATAAAAGCAGTTTTTTCTTTCACTGTTCTGGGCAAGTTAACTCTTCAAGGACAACACCTGAGAAGGGGAGAGCTTCATCTCCCCTTTCTTTCCTCCCCCTGCCAGCTGTTACCTTGGGACCATTTGTAACTTATCTTAAAAATGTAGACATCTCTGTGAAGCCCAGCTAAAGGCCAGAGGCCTTGTTTGCACATTTCTTCAAAGTACTATACTGGATACGTTTGTGAAAAACTAGTAAGGGGGCATCCAGCACCTGGAGTGCTGGTATCTTCTTGGCCAGTGGCCAAATAAACAGGGTGACATGAAAATAGGAAGTTTATCTACAATGTACTCTTTGCTGACAGTCCTAAAATCAGCCATGGTGAAGAGGGCTTTTCTGTGGAGAAAGGGGGTGCTATTTCAGGTACCTGTCAGAGGGATGGGCTAGCTATGAAATAAAAGCTATTAAAGTAATATATCAAGAAATAAAGACAAAAAGGCAAGAATTATATATTTTCAAAGCAGGGGCATGACCAGTTGAGCCCACCAGAGGGGCTTGACTTGTAACAAAGAAAAACCCTGTACTTGCTTTATTTATATTGGTACAGATCAAAGGGGATGGGTATGTATAAGGTTTCAATGTAGCAGGGGATCTTGAGTAAACATATTGTTCGGTGCTTGGCAGGCATGGAGTTAATATGCCCATCTCCAGGGGCTACATTTGAATTTAGAGCTATGAGCTAGGTCAGGGCGCCTGCATGATCTGGGCTTTCTCCATCCAGGGAATTTCACCCAGGAGTTCCCAGAAGAGCAGCTTCCCTGCCTTAATGGCTCTAACAAGTGTCCAGAGTTCACAAAGGGCTCCCGACAGAAGAATACACAAGAATCTGCCATATATATGTACTCAATAAATATTTGTTGAACAGATAGATAAATTGAAAGATGTGATATATCAAATGTATTAAGTCTGGTATGGCTGTCATAACAAGTACCAAAAACAAGGTAGTTTAAGCAAAATTTATTTTCTCCTCGTCCTGGAGGCTAGAAGTCCTACATCAAGGAATGGACACGGTTCTTTTTGCCTAGGCTTCTCTCCTTGTTTGGCACATGGCAAGATTGTAGTTTGCTCCATTAAGTCCCACAGGAGAATCTCAGTTTGAAATCCTGACGGTGTTTAAGAGCTAACCTGATTGGGTCAGGTGACTTATTTTTTTTGGGGGGGGGGCACAATTCACACCTAAACAAAATCCATTGCAAAGGGAAGGTGATTGCATTCAGTTCTTTTTGTTTTGTTTTGCAATGTGTGCTACTCTCATTCATGTGGTTGGATAGTGCAGATAATTTTATTCCTGAGATTTTATAGACTAAATTTTTAAATATATACTATCAGTCTCATAACAAGTGGTTAATCCTTCTGTTTACAAGTTCCACGCCATAAATTGCTTATTAAATAAGCTTTAAGCAAGACAAAAATTACAAATTAGACTTCTCACAATGTGGGTGTTCTAAAATTAACTGGATATTTTTAGTTTATCAATTTGTACATATGTGTGTGTATATATTTACACATATACACACACACACACACACATATATATATATATATGATATAATAGTAGTGTAAGAAATTATGAAATATATTGCTTAGAATAAATAAAGGTGGTGACTTCTACAAACCTGTATAGCTAGGATTAAATTTAAAATATTAGAGATAATTTTTGAGATATTTGCAGCAATGATTTATCCACTCATAATTAAATTTTCTACAGAAATAAAATGTTTTATCTCATTATAAAAGTTCTCAATGATCACAAGCTTAGATAGTTTTGCTATTATGCAATCACAGATATTAAATCTTTTAAAGTATTTCCTTATTTAAAATAAATTGCACTATTTTCACAAGAAAAAATGTATGAAAAATTTAATTGGAAATACAATGACAAATTATATCAGATAATATAGAGATGACTTACAAATTAATAATAAAACTATGTTTTATATGTAAAGCATTAGTATATACATTTCCCATAGAAAAGAAATGGAATAAAACAATATGTTTTACATATATCTCACAAGAACACAAAGAACTCAACCTGGTTTAAGTGGAAATTATACATGTACCATTTTACAGTTTACAAGAGCTTTCTGTACCTGAAAACATTCATCTACATGCTTTTAAAACCTCCTTACAAAGCCCCTGAAGATGTTCAGTTGAAATTATCAGTGTGGCCTAAATTCAGTTTCTTTTATTTGAAGATCTTATAAAAAGATTGAGGATATAAATGGACTGAATTTTACCTTCCAAAAATTTATATGTTGGAGTACTAGCCAACTAGTACCTCAGAATGTGACTATATGGGGAAGATAGAGACTTTAAAAAGGTAACTAAAATGAGGTCCTTCCTGAGACCTATGATCTATGTCTTTTATAAGAAAAAGAAGACTGAGACAAACAAAAGCAAACAGGGAAAAATATGTGAAGATACAGGGAGGAGATGGCCATCTGCAAGCCAAGAAGAGAGGCCTCAGAAAAAGCAAAGAAGTGGTAAAAAAGTGAATTTCTGTTTTTTTAAGCCACCTAGTCTATGGCATTTTGTTATAGCAGCCCTAGGAAGCTAATACAAGGACATATGAACTCACTATAAATTTATATATATCCGTATATATATATATACACACACAAATACATACATATACACATATATGTGTATGTATACAACTTATTTTACAGTGGTGGAGACTGACCCCAAGGTCTTGTGCATACCAGCCAAGCCCTTTACTACTACAAGCCCAGCCCCAAATACATATATTTAAATATATGACAAATGCATGAAATTTTATAGGCAAGGTAAAAATAATGCATAATGTCCTGATATTAAAATCTAATTCCTTCCTTCTGAAGACTTGTGAAAATGGTTAGCTATGTAATATGTCCACATCTTTGTCTTATCAGGTTTTCCCTTTTACTATTTTGACATGCATGGATTTATGTCAGCATTGTTTACTTTCACTCTACATCAAAATGACTTCCTAAAAAATTCAGATTGTATTACTACATTTATATCAAATTCTAGAAAATTCAAATTAATAGTGACATAAAATCAGTTATTGGCTTGGAATAGGAAGGAAAGAAAAGTCAAGAAGAAGAAAGTTATAAAATAGCTCTAGTGTGAAAAGAAAATTTTCTTTTACTGTAATATAAGTACTTTGATTTGGGCTTTTAAACAGATCCTTGATTCAGTATTTCTCTACTTATAATGTATTCATTGTTCATATGAATAGTTCATATTTATAATGTATTCATAGTTCTCTCCCTCCCCTCTCCCTCTCACACACATGCACAATTTTTTTTAAAGGGTGGGTTATAGCTTTTTACTCTATAATAGGATCTTTATTTAGAACCAGTTCTACATATCTTTGAATGTATTTTAGAGGAAATCGTTTTATAGTACATGTTTTAGTTTTCATTTGGGGGAGGTTTTTTGGTACCTGTCTTTTTAATATTTTTATATTTTCAGTAATCAAAGAATTTAATTAAAGGCATGCCTATTATACCAAATATTGCTTATATTTAACGTACATAACTTGAATTTGATTCTGTGCATCTACACATGAAACCATGATCATGATTAAGAAAATGGGTAAGTCTCTTGCCTCTTAGAGTTTCTTTTCTTTTTTTTTTAACATTGTTGTTGTAAGAAAACCTGAGATCTGGGCTGGGGATGTGGCTCAAGCGGTAGCACACTCGTCTGGCATGCGTGCGGCCCGGGTTCGATCCTCAGCACCACATACAAACAAAGATGATGTGTCCACCGAAAACTAAAAAAAAATAAATAAATGTTAAAATTTTAAAAAAAAAAAGAAAACCTGAGATCTAATCTAAAAAAATTTTAAGTTGCAAAATATAGCATTATTAACTAGAGGCACTGTGTTATACAACAGTTATATTTAGAACTGATTTTGGTTGTGAATCCTTATAAAATAAAGACTTAAATATAAAACCCAACACTGTGAAACACCTAGGAAAAAGCATAAGGTAAAAGCTTTTTGACACTGGCCTCGGCAGTCATTTCCTGGAGTTGATCCCAAAAACATAGGAAACAGAAACCAAAATACGTAAGTAGGGATCTATCAAACTAAGATGCTTCTGTGCAGCAGTCAGCAGAGGGAAAAAGGAAATCTCCAGAAAGGGAGAAAATATCTGTAGGCCAGATATCTGATATGGGCCAAATATATGAGAGAGTTCCTGCAACTCAGTAGCAAAATAATGACAATCTGATTGTAAATGGACTAAGGAATAGATATTTCTCCAAATAAGGCAAATAACCAACAGGTATATGATGCTTAATATCATTAATCATCAGGAAATTGCAGACCAGAATCACATGAGGTAATCACACCTGTCAGAATCACTATTATTAAAAAATAAGTATCACTGCAGATACAGAGAAATTGGAACTCTTGTACACTTGGTGGGAATGTAAATTGGTACAGCAGATTCTTGCAAAACTCAAAATAGAACTACCATATGATATAGAAATTCCACTTCTGGGTATGTAGCCAAAATTGTTGAAATCAGGCTCCTGCGTTCACTGCAGCATTATTCCCAAAATGTGTAAATCACTCAATCATCCATGGAAAGATGAGTGGATAAAAAAAATGTGGTATATTCATAATAGGAATATTATTCAGCCTTAAAGATGAAAAAATTTTGCCATTTCCAACAACATGGATGAACCTGGAACATACTTTACTTAATGATATAAGCCAGGAACCAGAAAGACAACTACTACACCATTCCACTTCTATCAGGTACCTAAAATAGTTACACTCCTATGACTATATTTTGGTTTTATAGGACAAAATAATAATTTGCAAGTTGAGAACAACTGCCAATATTTCTGGCAGGACTTGGAAAGTCATGCCTTTGAACAAAAAGTCCTCAAGTTATTTGTACCTAATGATCAAACACACTCTGAGAATAAAATTCACTGGACTTGTGCCTAATTGATTTAGGTTTCTTTCTCATGGGCTACATTTGCATTATTTCATTCATCCACACACTAGTTTGGTAAAATGACATTTACTATCCCATTCTTACTCTTCTGGAAGATGTTCTTAGAGGTTGTGATTTGTCATCATTGAGTTGGGAAGGAATTACAGCACTTTTATTTCTTATGAAATACCTTTATATTTTCATTAGTCTGTTCATAACCTGTTTATAATGTCCTTTAAGAAATTTTCATTTCAATTATCTGTCAATATTAAAGTCACTAATATATGCACACAAAGAAAAATTAAAAACCCCATTCAGATGTCTTCAAAGGCTGTATTTAGCATCAAATAATCATAAATAGTTATATAATTTACATAATATCTATCACATCCTTGAATGTAATTTTTATCCATAAGCACTGAGCTTTCATTACTTAAAAAGAGAATTTATTATTCAACAAGACTTATGAGTCCAAAACTTGTATTTTGACTTCATAAATCTATGAATTCCCCAAATAACTTCACAAACTTCACAAAATTAACAGTATAAAAAATTAACAATCTTTAAGATGATCTTTACTACAGCATTATTTTTCTACAGAGTTGTCAACACTTTACTCATTTCTAAGAGAAAGTTTGTTTTGTTTGCTGTCTTTTCTTTGTATTTTCAGTAACATGTTTTGTTTTGTTTTGTTTACTGTCTGATCAATAAACCTGGACAAGTTACCTTCTAGGCAGAAGCCTTACTTCATTTGTAGTTTAAAATTGCATTTCTTATATTGATCCATACTTTATACTATACCTCCAAGGGCTGAGTTCTTAAAACAAAACAGTCTTAGGAAAAAATGGACTCAATTATTAATCATGCCTCATCTATAGTTCATAGCCGATTTGGCCCATCACATATTCAAAAATTGCAAGTGCTTCTTTTTCTTTTCAAGAACATGGCATTCGAATTACAATTCAAAGAATTTTATTTTAAAATATCACAACATTCATGAAATAAACTGTTTTTAACATCATGTCATATAAATATATATTGTCAGAATCCATAAATTTGTGATTTAAAATAATTTTCTTTGAATTCATAACCATAGAATTCTTCCCACCTGATTTCAGACAAACATCATTTGTTTCCCTTTTAATTATAATAAATCTGAGTTATACTATTATTAAAGTTTCTCTTACACATGTGCCAACTGATAGGGGAATGCTGGTCCCACAGGCTCACCATTGGTAGAGACGGGATCCAAAGATGGCTGAGTCAAATTGAAGGGCATAAAGGTAAAGGCTGTATGTCCACTGCCAAAAGGCAATGCCAATTCCCCTGGCTCCTTTCCTCGTCTTCACACTGAAAGTGGCACCTCACTGGTAAGGTGAGGTAGAAAATCTGTGTGAAAGTTCTCAACGGTGTTTGGAACAAACTAATGTAGAATGGGCATGCCAATACTCAAACATGGGAGGAGAGGAAATTAAACTTCAGGGATTTTGATCTTTTTAGATCTTAACATTCAGGAGTATGGCATTTGGGATTGTGTCTTTCAGGATTATGATCAGCACCACTTTTGATATCCCGTTGTCTATTATTTATTGTCAAGGAGTGGAATCTTAAGAAAAAAAATGAGCTTCAAAGTGTATTGATTTGACATTCAGCCTTTGCAGAATTGAGCATTTATGACTAAGGCCTCAAGGAACAACATTCAGTATAGAAATAGCTCGTGAATTGTGAATAGTTATTACTATAGGAATGTGAGCTATACTTAAGACTCCCGCTGTAAGGGAAAAGGGGGCTCACTGTTGTCATGGAAGCACAGTTTCATTAATTCATGACTTTCGACAGATAAAATAAACTAATTCCCTGTAATTGTCAACATAAAAACATTATTTGTATATCTAATATTTTAACAGTAATAGAGTACAGTATAAACTTTTTACAGAATAAAATACCTCAAAGCTAATAGTTTTGAGATGCAAAAATGAGTCAATTTCCTGATGATTGTGTATCATAGCTTACTAAATACCATACTGCAGTGTGCATGTGTTATGAAAAGAGAAGAATATTAAGAAGATAAGTGAGGCAGCAGCAAGCGATAATCAAAGAAAAAGTAAAATAATTTGTCAGCTTAACATTTTTTTTCCTGTCCATAAGGAAAGATAGACAAAACCTTCTTATATTTGGTATGCTGGAAATCAGGATTTCTTAATACTTGAACTTTGAACTATAAGTAATTCTCTGCTTAACTAGTTATCTGTGCCAATTATTTATCTGAAACACATGGACATTTATAAGTATATCAACTGATATACTGAATTTCATCTCTTAAGTTTTATGTATTCCACTGTAAAATAAACTACTGTTTTGATTCATGTTTCCATCTACTATTGTAGGTTCCCTATTCCCAAACTATCCTGCAGGTTGTTGGTTCTCAATGCCTACTGGGTAACAGTTAGCAATTTCTGGAGGTACTTTTGATTGTTGCAGCTGGGTGTAACTAATATATTCGAGCAAAGACCAGGGAGGGATGTTATTGAACGTCCTACAATCAATAGAACTACCTCCCACAATAAACAACTGCTTGGCTCCAAATATTAATGCTGTCCAACTTAAAAAAAAACCCTGCCACAAAATAAACAACTAAAAATGAAAATGGCAATGTCAACAACAAAATAAATTCCCCCTCCCCCCTCTTTGGTATGAAGAATAGAATGAACAGGTTATCTTTTAAGTTAAATGATAATCATGTTGCACCAAATTTTAGGGAAAGCCATGAGCCTTATTTTTTCCTTATGGTAAGATTTTTTAAATATTGAAAAGAAAAACCATTCACTATCAAAGGAATGAATACAAATGAGGCATTGAGAAATGACCAGGACAGAACTAAACATGGAAATGTATGGCATAAAAAGAGCCTTCAATATACTTTTCATAAGCGTATCAAAATCTAGCATTATTTTGGCAGCTTAGTTGGGGTTTGATTTTCTTTACATTTACAAGTTGAAATCGGAAGATTACTGAAGATTCACAAGTCTGTGGAAATTAGCTTGCTCCTTTTTTAATCCTCTGCAGAGTCTATAGCTGTAAAATCCAATCTTCATCAGCACCAGTGTTTAAAGGTTTTACCATTTTTATACAATGTTTAGATGCAGTAGCCCATGTAAATCATTACATTTTCCCGCACAACCACACTGACATTTATTTAACATGGGCACCAGCTTTTAAAATTTATATAATCATATATGCTAACAACTCCCAACATTATAAAACCTCTTGTATAAATCTCAAAGCAGGATATATTAAACATAAATATTAGTTTTAGAATAATAACACTAATGCCAATATGCTAGGGTGAAAAACTGGCTAGGAATTTGCTTTCATGTATTTTGAGAATTTCAAGATATATTTTTAGAAACTGTAAAAAGCCAGGGGAAAATTGTTGCCAGACACATAAACAGAATAAAAGGACAAAAATCACTACTTTGAAAGGATGTCATTGATAGTCACATATAAAAAAGTTCAAAAGTGTGACCCACCTCTAAAATTATTCTAAGTTCAAAAATGTTACAAATCAATTCTTCCTCGGTTTTAACACAAATGTGAATATTTTCTGCTTATATGATACTATGGTAGTTTCATGTTCTTCTACATTTGTTCATTAAATCTAAAGCTTCATTTATAAGAGAGATATAACTGTTTTTAAAGCATTTTAGATACTTTGAGCAATGCTTTTTCTTCATAACATGATACTCTCCCATCTGTGAATTCTATAAACCTTATTTAAATAAACGTGGAGAAAATACATAACAAATTAACATAAGAAAGACCAAATGTATAGCAGTTATAAATTATAATAAATAAAAATCATTTTTTTAAGTCTAGTCATATTCAAAATGCGCTAATTCTAGTCTAGATGATGCACTTGATTTACAGAAAAATGTAAAAGAAATATCCTATGTACTTTGGGACTGTCTTCAAGTGCTGCTTACATGAATTAATATCTTCCTAAAAATGAGACTAAAATGTCTTAGGGGTGAAATGGCTGTCTTATAAGGCTGTCTTTGTGCTGGGATGCATGAATTATCACACAAAACCTTTTCTTAGTATGGCTTTCCAATTATAAGAAATATCATATTTCACTATTGATTATGATATCCAGATGAAATTTTGTGATATGAAGCAAAAAGACAAATAATAAGTACTTAATTGGTAATAGGAGAGAACAAAAATAATCATTTTAATCCAAATCTTATTATCAAAGCCCTAATTCTAGGGACTCTGGCAAATTTTTGTGAATGGTTAACATACATGATTATGTACATGTAAAGAACTGAAGCCAATTCCACATCAGTGTCATGGGGTAGTGGTATATTGTTAGAGGAAGACTTTTTGAAATTTCTTTTCCTGGAATAAAAACATCAGTACAGTCCTTTGGCACTTTTATTGAGTGGTATAGCTTTGAGAATATTAAGGTCTAACAACTATATTGCAGAACCAGAAATTTTTTGCTGATCTTTCATTTCTTTAGCTCAAAATAAAATCATTCACTGGAGGAACTGTAAATAGAATGTTCAAGGCAATATTTCAAACTTTATCTTCCTTTCAAAGTACTCAGTGATCTATTTTTCTTAAGTCAACAGCAGAGCTTCTCCTATCCTACCTCAACTTTCACATATTTTATCTCACTTTTCAAGAAACTGAAACAGCCATATCGAGTTAAAATAAGGCTAGGTTAACACAATTTTGAAGAAAAATAAAATTTCTGTTGCCAGAAGCTTTGTATGTGGCAGAAAATTTTCACAAACCTTTCCCATACTTTTCAGAGAAAAAGAATAGTATTTTTTATGGTTGTTGAAGAGCAGAATACCATGCACTGTTTGTCAGTGGTGGGAGGTGGGGTTTAAGCTACATAGAAGATATCAAAGACAACTACTTAGACAAACACCAGAAACAGACATCCACACCCCTCTACCCATTTCATTCTGCACTGGAGTTGCCAAGGAAAATTCAACACAATCACTGGATGAAACAAGAATTTACTCACTTAGTGAAGAAACCATGCAAGATCAGCTCCAACAGTGAGCAATGGTCCCTCCATATACCTACTTTTGCAGCCAAGTCAGGCCATGATTTCCAAGCACCTCTTCCTTACTTCAATAGAATTCTTAAATAGCATTCACATGCAAACCCGGAGTCCAAAAAAATGAAAACTTGGTATCTGTGTGCCTGAGGGTCATTAACATACATGTTTAAACAAAACAAAACGAAAACAATTAGTCTGCTACAGAAAGATATAATCATAAATGTTGATAAACCCACCACAGGCTGTCTGGACTCTCTATCTTTCAGAAGAAATGTTCCAGGCCCAAGGCCTATTCTTATGTGCATAGGCAGGGGTCCAAAGACTGCACTCATGAGACTGTCTTTCCAACAGGGATGAGCGTCATCATCTTTGGAAAAAAAAATTCGAATTGTTTTCTACATGTTTATGAAGTATTACTTGACCCGATGATCAATGCATTTGAAGTCTAGCTCAATTTGTTGTTCTAAAACCCTGAGTTTCTTGGCTCATATGAATTGGCATAGTTGCCTCTTCCAAAGGTTCAATTTCTCCGGAGATGTTTATCACTCAAAATGATCTCTTCGAGTGACATACATCACTCCCATTATAAATGTCATTGCCTGCAAATTAAACTGAATCAAATGTGGGAAAATGACACCTCTCACCCCATTCTATTTGGGTAAGCGACGTGCTTGTATATCATTTACTTCCAATTATCTCTTTTCTTTCCTCCATTAGTTATGCTACAGCAGATGGCATCCTACAAGTGTGACTATTTGCTATTGGCAAATGCTACATTCCCTTCTGATGACCAGATGTGGCTCTGGGCTTCAGTTTGCAGAGGTCTGCATGTTTTTATTATTGTTCCCTATACATTCACTAGGTTAAGAGGTCAAAAATACAAAATTAGCAAAAGCACTTTCCCTTTTATTGGGGGAGGAGAGATCATTATGGAAATTAACACACTACAGAGTAAATATCCAGATAGCTGAGATTTCTGTTGAACTATTCAATGTATGTTAGCAAATTTTTTGATGTTTTAGTCTATTATTATTTTCTCCTATACCATGAAACTTTTATTCCAACCTAAAAAAACAATGTTTATTTCACCAGAGAAAAGTGTAAAATCTGAGAATTAAAATAGAAAACCTACATTTGTTAAAACAGTTATACAATTTCCAGTAGGATTTACCTAATATGGACATAATAATGAAGAAGTCTTATACTCAGAAGCTACTTAGTGTGTGCACAAGTTTTCCCATGAACAATTTTAGAAAGGTAAATTGTACATAGTATGCAGAAAATTGACATGGTCTCTTCAATAGTGACTTAACATTTTTAGAAGTCAAGAATGGACCATGATACTTTAAAGGGTTTTATCAAATATAAAGAGCAGGAGCAACAGGTACCTCTGGACTGGAAACTACTTTATACAGCTCACTCAAGGTTCTTGTTCCTAACTTTGTTTTATGTAAATGAATCAAATATGTGCTGTGAATTTTTTGGAGAAAATAAGTTCCAAAGACAGTCTTTGTGAATAATAAGAGCAATAACAATAGTTTATGTTCCTATGAAATTATTATATAGGAAAAAATGGGTGATTTGAGTGAGGCAGGGCAAATCACTCAAAAGATGTCCCTGAATAGGCAAGAGGGTTCTGTCCATTGTGAAGGGCTTAGTGTTAGGTAGGAGAATGGAGAAATCATCCATTCTGGAAGCATAAGATGAAAGATAAAAAGATGCACTCTAAGGAAACAGATTGGTAGATGTGGGGGGAAGTGCACAGAAGTTTTTTTTCTGACTTACTTTTTCAGTGAAAGAGAAAGTATAGTCATTTGATGACATGAATAGGGAATATAAGACTGGATGTTGGAAGAGAGAGAAGCAGTTATTTAGAAGAGTAGCAGAAGAAATAGATAAGGAAATGTGATAGGGCTCCTGGAAAGTACCGAGACCTGAATTGAGGATTATCACAACACAAGGCAAAACCAGTCAGGTAACTTCAAGTGAATTTGGGGACTAAATAAAGACACAGACACAGAAAGCATCTTTTCTTTGGGTTCAGTGACTGCTCTTCAGCCACAGCTCCCACAAGGGGGACAAGACAGGCAAGAAAGCGAAGGAGCACACCTCAAACCTGGGTTTTATTGGGGAGAAACCATTCAAATGAAGCAAGGGGTAGGGTTACAACAAACAAGTGGGTGTAATCCATCCCCATTGAGTGACACCCACTCCTGGAGCTACACCTCTTTATCTGAGTGGAGGTAAACTCCAAATTATTTCGGGGTACAATACCTATTCAGTATCTCTTTACTCAAGACTTAACCATGTGTACATAGCTCCTGTCCAGAGCGGCTCCCAACAGAGGATAATGACCCTAAATTGAAAATACCTAAAGTTGGATGGTTTTTTTCAATAACCACACTCAAAGTATGATGGATTATAATTTAAATAAGAAAGACTGCAGAATTCCAATAGAAAGACTCATGCTCAAAACGAAGGCTTTTGCCTTAACTCAAAGTAGTCATTATTAAATGTCCACGGATATGTTTTAATTAAAACATTTAAATATAGATATATTATTTTCAATATTTCTTGCTTCAACTTGTATTTTTCAATTAGTGACTATAATGCAATTAAGAATTTCCTTGAAAAACTTCAGAAAAATTCAATATATATGTTCAAAATTTAATATAATAGGAAATAAATCAAAGAGGGATGATGATTTAATTTTTAACCTACATCCTCTCTGTTTAAAGGCCTCTATTCTAAGGTTTATGCTGCCTGAGTGTCTTAGATACGAATGACTGTATCTGACTGTTATGGAAAGCCCTTTGTGATCTGGGGGTAGTAAAGGTACAGAGGAATGACTGTTAAGTAGAGGCTTGAAAGTCAGAAAGGGCAGAGAGATTGCAGACATTTTATACTAGGGTATATGAGAACCAAGAAGGTTGAATGATCAGCAAAGGGAGATAGATATGTAAGACATGAACTATTTGCAATTTTTCCTGGATATAATCCATATGATGTAGACTTATTACCCAAAGACTGTGAGCATAGCACCTGAGAAATCATTTTGGCAAATGGGAACTTAAGGTATCTGAAATATCTTCTACCAAGGGAAAATTACATATAACCAAAAGTTGGTACAAGATTTGGAATAGATATAAAACCTACCCTTGTATTGATTCAGCAGGCACAACAGAGCTTCCAGTTTTACATTTGCTTAGGGGATTATCCTAAGTTCCTTGTGGAAGAGAGACCAGATGTCTCTTTTCAAAATTTTGATTTTAGAAACTATAATTTTAACCCATCCCCTAAATTCAATGAATAATCATAAAGATGAAGAATAAAGAAATGGATAAATAGGTTGGTTGAATTTGAAGACATTTTTATGTATATTAAGTCCTACTATCAAGATATATATATATATATATATATATATATATATATATATATAGAGAGAGAGAGAGAGAGAGAGAGAGAGTGTTTGGTTAGGCATTGGCAACAATGTTACTTCTTACCTACTTTAAATCATGAGTACCAAAACAAGAAGACAGTTTAACTTCCCGTCTATATCAGAATCTCTATAAAGAATATTGTAATTTGGAGATAATAAAATATCTCAGGAAGAATGGCAGAATAAGGAGCCCGTATTCCCACCCCTAAGGGACCCTCAACATCCAATTAAACTATCTTTCACTAGGATGATAAAGATATAAAACAAAGGAACACTGTCTGGTCTATATAAATTACAGTCAAATGTTAACAAATGCTCAATAGCCAGAAAACTTTTCCAGATAAAATATGAGCACAATATAATGCCATATGGCAAATGTACTTTACTGCACAGATGGCTCATAGAAACTTAATGAAGATGGTTTGGAGATTTACTATACACACATAAGTTAGGATCTTTAAAAGGAGACAAGAGAGGAAGCTAAAAATCAAATGAATAAAATGAGTCTACAAGAATGTGCTATCATAAAAGAGATGAGATTAGATGTGAACTGGGAGAAAAATATAAAAATCTAAAAACATTTTTTTAAATAATGGCAATACATATTATTCTGACTTAAAGTAGAGAATATCAAGGGCATTAAAAATGGATGAGAGAAAATGAAGATTAAGAAAAAAGTAATCAGTTCTGATTATCTAATTAATAAATTGCTGCAACATTGTGTGATCAATAATAGTTAAAGGGTGATGCTGAATTATTTTAATAATATTGGCTATATCATTTAAACATATAATTAAAGTTTTAAACACTTTGAAAATTTTTCTATTCACTGGAAATTATATTGTGTATATACACACTCAGCTAAATCAATAGATAGATATGTAATTCTAAATTGAAGTATTGTATCAAATTACATGGTTTAACCATAATTGGTTTAACCACTTTTAAGAATAGGAATTTAAATAGTCCAGTTTTTTGCTATTATATATAATGCTGCAATGATCATCTCCATATAAATATCTTTGGATTATTGTATGGCTCTATCTGTAAAGTGTTAAAATGGAATGTTTTCCTCTAATATTAGGTCCTTATAAGCCTATATATACTGTGCCAAAGTGTCTACCAAATGACTAATTCTCATTTTTCCAGACTCACGTATCTCTCTTGTTCACATCCGATTAACATTGGCTACATTGGTGATACTGTTTTTGGAGATCAGGAACGGATCCTTGTCCACTGCCCCCCCACACACACACACCATGTTGAAGATTAAACACCCAAGAAATGCTGAGGCAAGCGTATAAAGCAAGTTTTATTTAAGACAGAAACAGCAAACTTCTCTGAAAAGAAGAAGAACAGATCCAGGAACCTGCCACAATGAGTGTGTCTTGCTCTTTTATAAACCCAGAACACCCCTTTTAATCTCTGTGTATGTGCCTAAAAGCAAGAAGGAACAGGAACACAGTGGATAATCATTAGCAACCCACTGTCTTTTCTTTGATAACCAGTCCTCATCCTATTGACCTCCATCATTCATTATCTACACTGATTGCCAGACCTTAGACCCCTGCCTCAGTTTGTTGAGGAAGGTGACACATCTTGTCCCTTGAGACCAGGTAGGGTTACAGGCAGATTGCTTTTTGGCAAAGAAAGAATGTGGGAAGTCAGTACAGTGGGCTCATTTTATAGAATTGTTCTCTTAACCTTATGTTCCCACAATCCTCATCTATATGTCCCCTTATTTGGAACATCATGGTAATGTTAATATATAGATCTAAAATGCTCAAAATATTTCAATACTTTCCTATGTATAAACTGTCTTTTTAGTCAGCTTTTTGACCACTTTGACCAAAAGACCTGACAAGAACAATTTTAGAGATAGGATAGTTTATTTGGCACTCAATGTTTTAGAGCTCTCAGTCCATAGAGAGCTGAGTCCATTGCTCTGGGCCCAAGATGAGGGAGAACATCATAATGAAAGGGTGTGGAGGAGGAAAACAACTCAGGACAAACTGCCAAATCAAGAAGCAGATAAAGCACTCCACTCACCAGTGACAAAATATAAACCCGAAAGTCCAGCCCTCTGTGACCTACCTTCTCCAGTCACACTCTACCCAACCACAGTTACCACCTAGCTAATCCATATCAGTGGGTTAATTTACCTCTGAACCTTCCTGCATTATCTCACATGTAAGTTTTGGAGATATATCTCATATCTAAATCATACATTGAACAACAGGAAATTATTTTCTCACAATTCTAGAGGCTGTAAAATGTCAAAGAGATCTTTGATAATTTTGTAATTTTTCATAAGAAAACCTGCTCTATAAAATTAGGGATGCACCCTTAAGATTTAATTTAACCTTAGTGACCTCCTTAGAGGCCTGTCCCCAACTACTGTCCCATTAGAGGTTAGGGATGCTATGCAAGAATTTTAGGGGGATGTGATTTAGTTATTCTTCTTCATACTTTAGCAGTAAAGATTTACAAACTTCTTTCTCTTCTCTCTACATGCTTTTCCCCTAATTAGGCCTTTTCAAGGGCTTCTTTCTTCATGGTTCCTTTCAGTTCATCCTTCAAGCCTCACATTAAATGCAGCTTCTCAGAGTAGATTTGCCAAATCATTCTAGGTAGGTAGCTCTCTTACTTTCACTGCCTGTCATTTAAAAATAATTCATTTATTTTTATGTAGTAATCACTCTATTTTTCTAAATTCCACTATGTACTATTTATTCCATAACGATTTTCCACTAACTTCACAAACTTAAAGCAACGCAAGTTTATCTGACAAGTTTCAGAAATCTGAATTCAACAAGAGTCATATAAGACTAAATTTAAGACATCTTCATCTTCCTGGAGTGAATCTGTTGCATGGTTTATCAGTTTCTGAAGAACACTTTACTCATTGGCCCATGGTTTCCTTCTCCATCTTTAAGCTCATCACAAGAAATGAGCTGTTTTTTTTTTTCTCAAACTCTGATCCTTCTATCTCCTTCATATAAGGACTCTTATGAGTACATCACACTTATCTAGATAATCCAGGATAATACCTCCAACTCAAGATCATTAACTTATTCACATGTGCAATGTCCCTTTTACTATGGAGAATAGCACATTCATAGGTTCAAGGGATTAAGACATTAATATCTTTGGGGAGCCATTATTCAGCCTATCATACTCTCCTAGATAAAAATTTCCTTTATAGACTGGTTCACAATTATATTCTCTGAACAATTTTGTGGAATAACTAATTGAATATATTAATTCTTGGAATATTGGATTACATAAATTTTTGACAATATGAATAATAAAAAATAATATATAAATGTGTTTTATCTTCCTTCATTAGTTTTATTACTAATGAGAAAAGAGAGCATTTCTCACTTTCTACTGTATATACACTGCAGTTTTTATTTCTGTGAGGCATTATCCAAATTCTTTGCTTTAATATCCTTGTGCTTATTGTAATTTTTAGTTATTTTTAACAGCTTTTTCTATATTAAGAAATTGTGTTCTTTTCACAATTTTTTTATAGAGGGATAGTGTCATTTTCCCAGAGTAGTAACCCAGAGCTGTTTTTCATTGCTAAACTTTAATTATCTAAGAGGTTCAGAAGGGTAGTGATTCTTCATTCCCCAGAATTGTGCTGTGAGTTCCAGTTACCAAGAATCCCATCAAGTACCACATATATGTTTATGGTTTGAAGTTGGACAGAAGTATTAATCCTGGTTCAATTAAGGCCAGAAATTCCACTTCTTTTGTTGTAGTAGTTTATAGCTAGATGCTGTGAAGAGTGATTTTAGTAATAACATTTCCTTTTGTGGGCTAACCACCCCTACAGTCATCCAATCTATATTCATGACTTTTTTTTTTTTTTACAAATCATCAATTTGGTTCAGAGTTAGCTTTCCCCTACTTACAGTCACCCTACTGAGTGCCCACACTTGGAATTTCTTTAACAAGCAATTTATACAATAGAAATTGTAGTTATAACTTATTTTCTTATTAGACTTTGTCCTGTAGAATTAATTAAGCCCTTCTGTAGAACTTCATTCATTCATCTACGAATGTATTCATTCAATAAATATTTCTTGGGTGCCTGTAATGCTCACCATGTCACTCATATTGTGAAGGCTAAATAAGTATAGGGTTAATCAATGAATAAATACCAGTTTACTGTTGCTGAGTATCTAAATGACAAAAAATGGATTTTAGGGAGATTGTAATCTAATGTGGAAAGAAGATAAATATTAAACTACTTACAACTGTATGATTAATATTTTATATAATATATTTGATAATTACATTCAAATTATTTAGACAAAAAACTAGTATAAAAAATACCAGGAAAAACATAGTGTGCTGAGAGTATTTAAAAGGGGGACCTGAACTAGTCAGTGGAGTGAGGACAGCTCTCCTTGAGTAAGTATCATTTTACTTATTTTTTTTCCTATTGAGACTTATTTGTACATCTTTCTGGGCTATATTGTAAAATGCCATACAAGTATACAATATGTGGTAAACAAGATACATTTCTATCTTTCCAATGTTAATCATTTTTATGTTTGGAAATTTCATGCTTTTCTTTTCTAGTCATTTTGAAAGATAGATTGTAATAAATGGGAGAATACAAATATCTTTTTTGTATAATGATTGTGCCTCCCCTAAATATATACAACCAGTAGTAGAATTGCTGAATGATGTGGTAGTTTTAGTTCTTTTTTTTTTCTTTTTTTGAGAAATCTCCACACTGTTTTCCATAAAGAATTCTTGTTTCTCAGAATTCTCATCAGCATTTGTCATTTTAAATATTTTTGATGATAGCTATTCCCACTTGGGTGAAATGATATCTCATTTTGGTTTCATTTACATTTTCTTGACAATTAGTGAGTTTGAGCATTTTTCTATGCTTCATAGCTATATATATGTCTTGTTTGAGAAATATCTATTGAAATATTTAGCCCATTTGTAATTAGTTTATTGTTATTTTATTTTGGTGCTGAGTTTTTTGAGTGTCATAGTTTAGATATTAGTTCCTTGTTATATGAGTACATAGAAAATATTTTCTTCCTCTGTGTAGGTTATCACTTAACTTTGTTCATTATTTCCTTTGCTATGTAGAGCTTCTTAGTTTGATAGAATCCCAATTATCTATTTTTACTTTTGTTGCCTGTGCTTTTAGGGGTCCTATATCAAAAGTCATTGCCAACACCAATGTTTTGAAGTGTTTCTCTTAAGTTTTTCTGTAGTTATTTTATAGTTTTAGGTTTTATATTTAGGTCTTGGATCCATTTTGAGTTGATTTTTGTGTACAGTGAAAGGAAAGGATCTATATTCCTTATTCTGTGCATGTATATCCAATTTTTTTCCCACACCACTTAACACAGAGACTGTCTTTTTTCCACTGATCCATTTTCATTAAAGGTTATTATTGATAGGTATCAACTTCATCCTGTCATTTTGAAAATTGTTTTGTGTTTGTTTTTCATACTCTTTTTTTTCCTGTCCACCTTTTATTTATTTTTGTGATTTTAAAGTTTTCATTCATCATAAGGTTTCTCTTTCTCTTTCATTTATCTATTGTTATAGTGAGTATTGTATAACCATGTGTTTTCACAATGGTGGTTATCATCCCTTTGTTTTGAACTAGTGTAGTGGTTATCGTCCTTTTGTTTCTAGTGTAGGACTCTCATAAACTTTTGTTGTAGAGCTGGTATGGTGGTAAAGGATTCCCTCAGTTATTACTTATCTGGTAAAAACAATATTTCCCCTCATTTATGATAGATAGTTTTGATGGATGTTTTATTCTTACATGGCCACTTTTTCTTTAAGGATTTTGAATATTTGATCTCATTTTGTTCTGACCTTCTGAGAAATCTGATATATATATATATATATATATATATATATATATATATATATATATATATATATATATATATATANATATATATATATATATATATATATATATATATATATATATTAACATACATATATGGACATACATTTTATGTGATTTGCCACTATTTTGCTGTTTTCTAGAATCTTCTTTGTCTTGTACTATTGACATTTAGACTATAATACACCTTGATGAAGGTATTTTTAAGATGAATCAAGTTGGAATCTTTTGAATTTTTTGCATTTTGATGCTCATTTCTCTTTAAATTTTGGTAATTTTTCAACTATTAATGATATTGTTTTTTTTTTCCTCCTACTGAAATTCCCAAAATGTGAATATTTGTTTTATTTGTTTGCTCAATGATATCTCATGAGTCTTGTAGGATTTCTTTCACTCTTTTAAAATTTTTCTTCTCCTTTTCCTTTTTCTTCACTAAAAGGGAGGGTATGACTAGATTAATTAAAAAGACCTGTCTTCAAGTTCATAAATTCCTTTTACATTTGTTCTAGTCTGTTGTGGAGGCTGTATATTATATATTTTTTTATTCTATTGTTTGAAATTTTTATTTTCAATATTCTGATTCATTCTTTTTAATGATTTGTATCTCATTGGTTAATTTCTCATATATACCCTGAATTGTTTTCCCTCGTTTATTTGTATTGTTTATGTGTATTATCTTGTATCTCACTGAGTTTCCTTAGAATCATTATTTTGAGTTGTTTTTCAGTAATTTTATAGATTTCCTTCAAATTGCAATTTATTTCTGGGGAAATGTTTTCCTTTGGAGGTGTCATGTTTCCCATTGTGTTCCTATGTTGATGTCTACATAATAGTCACCTCTTCCAATGTTCTGGAGTAACTTTTATCAGAAAAGATTTTATTTTTTTATTTCAGTTGGGTAAGTGCTTTGGCTTTTGTTGTAGGTGAGCCCCAAAGTGTATCCTCTATGTGAATTATTCAGTTTGGGTGGATGTCAGCACTGTCAATGAGTACCTCAGTAGTATAGACTTCAGTGGTTCATTAATGCAACTGTACAACCTTGTAATGGATATAGGCTTCCAAAAGTGTGTGTCCACAAGTCCCACAAAATCAAACACTGATGACACTTGTGGACTTGTGGTCTAGCTTCCATATTCTCAGTGGTATTGGATATGAAGAGGACTGTTACCAAGCCCCTTGGACCAATTACAGTTTATGCCAAGTATTGTGGTGCTAGTGGGCACGATTTACAAGCTACAAAATATGAAGGAAACCTTTCTCAGGTCTCTTGGAATGTATATGAACATGAATGTCTACCAGAATGAATATGAATAGGAATAATGCCTGAATCTGTTGAAGCAGACCAAAGCTTTGAAGTCACAGAACTACAGGGCAGGATGGAACATTCCTCAAGATTTTTATTTTGGGGGTGGGGGGTACCAGGGATTAAACCCAGGGTCACTCAACCACTGAGCCATATCCCCAGCCCTATTTTGTATTTTATTTAGAGACAGGTTCTCACTGAGTTATTTAGTGCCTTGCTTTTTCTGAGACTAGCTTTGAATTCTCGATCCTCCTGCCTCAGCCTCCAGAGCCACTGGGATTACAAGAATGCACCACCACATCCAGCCATTCCTCAGGTCTTGAGGGATGAGGACATGTCATGCTGGGGTCTGTGTTACCAGTAATTATGGACTCAAAGTTGTAGGGATGCAAAGGTGACTTTCTCCACATCTTTGAGGTAAATGTTGATGAGACTGGGGCTTCAAGCGCTGACAATTATTTTCCCGTAGTTGCAGTACCTAGACGTTAACTTTCTCAGGTCACAAGGGACAGATACAAGTGATGCCAGGTTGTTGGCCCCAGTAGATGTAGCTCCAGATCTGTTGGCTATGAAGAAGAACTTCCCTAGGTCCTATGAGATGTGTGTAGGTAAATTTGGACTTATGATACTGGTATGCATGTTCCTGGAAATGTAAAACATGAAGAAGACCTCCCTTATCTCCTGTGGGTCAACTGTATGTATATATCCAAGGCATGTAATTTGTGATCCCAGAGCTGAAGGACATAGAAGAGAATTTCCCTCAGTCACACAAGGCAAATATTGATGGGACTGAAGCTCGTGGCATTGATAGCCATGGTCCTGGAGCTGCAGGACATGAATGGGACCTTCACCTTATCTATATGGCAAAGTCTGGGTGGGATGCCAGGTTTTCTGCACCAACAGCTGCAGTCCCAAGGTTGTGAGCTAAAAGAAGACTTTCCCATAGTTACCATGAGGTGAATACATTTAATGCTATGTTCAAGCTGAAAGTAGCCTTATTCCTAGAACTGTAGAAAGGAGCTTGAACTATCCCCAGATTAAGTCAGATGAACTATTCCCTGATAACAGTCAGATGAAGCCAAGACTCTACAACAGCAGTTGCACTCCTGAGGGTTTTGGATGGTATGGAGACATTCCCTACATCTGTGGGACAAGCATGGGGTGGGGTCAGATTTGTAATCATGCTGGTGGCTGATTCTAAAGCTGCAAGATCTGACAGGAGCTATCTTCCACCCTGGGAGGCATGCATAGGCCCAAGGTTTCTGGTAGCATCAGAGGATCTGGGTGCTGTCCCCTGAAGTAAGGTGGCATCTAGTTTTGATAACTGTAGCAGCTTGGGTTCTTGCAGCCAGGGATGACTTTCTTTAGAGCCGAGCAATCACTCTTAGAACAGCCAGCTCTCCAAAAAGTTCTAAAGCCTATGAGGGATATAACACTCTCCCACAATTAGGACTGTTGGTCTGCAGCTCTGATTGGGGTTTCTAGCATTTTCTTGCTGACTTTTTCCTGGAAATGTTTAACAACCTACTTGACAAGGAGCCCAAGGTTGAAGCTGCAATTTGCTTTGTTCTTTTCTCTGTTTCCTCTCTAATTCTCTTCTGCTTAGGTTTTTTATCACTTCCTTGCTGATTTCCACAGTTCTGCCCCAATTCTTCAGCTCAAAATACAGTTTTTCCAGTCAGGCAGGGTGGTGCATACCTATAGTCCCAGAAACCCAGGAGACTGAGGCATGAGGGTTAGAATTGCAAGTTTAAGGCCCACCTGAGAAATTTAATAAGACCTTAACTCGAAATAAAAAGTAAAGACTAGGGCTATGGCTTGGTGATAATGTATCCCTAAATTCATTTTCTGTACTGCTCTCCCCACAAAAAATATATATAAAATATATTATATATAAATATGTATGTGTATATGTATATATGCATATACATACACATTATATGTATACATATATTGCATGTATAAATATAATAAATATACATGTACATATTTATATACATATGTATATGCAATATATTCATATATATACAATATATTATAAAATATATTTATATATACATATATACACACATACATATTTATATGTATAAATACACATAAATATGTTTATATGTATCATACATATGTGTATATAGATCATATATATGTGTATATAGATTATACACACACACACACACACACACACACACACACACAGTTTTTCTTTGTTTCCCTGATTCTTCATTTGGGCAGAGTCACTCACAGAGAATCTCTGTTCAGCTTTCTTGAATCCTTCTCTTTCAATTTTTAAAGGTTATATTTTGAGTGAGAAACATTGTATATTTATAATAAAATACTTTTGAAATTTATGACCTTTCTATTGTGTTTGTTGAGACTATTCTAAATCCTGTATCTTTTTTTGCATATTTTTCATTTTTATTTTTATTTGTTCTATCAAGAGTATTTTTTGTTTGCTTATAAAAAACAAAGAGTTACAAACAGAAACATATTTTTCCTTAAATGAAGAGTCAATTGTTACCATACTATTTTTTAAAATATTTTTTAGTTTTCAATGGACTTTCATTTTATTTATTTATATGTGGTGCTGAGAATTGAATCCAGTGCCTCACACATGCTAGGCAAGCGCTTTACCACTGAGCACAACCCCAGCTCCACAATACTATTTTTTAAAATCCCTTTTTTTCTTCACTGTTAAATGGTACTCCTTCATACAGTGAAACCCCATATGTAGCTAAGTATTATTTATATAGATCTTAGTATTTTTAATATTGTCTTTGTCTGATTTTAGTTTAAGTAAAATGATGGTTTCTTAGAATTTCAAAGCTTTCCTTATTTATATTTACTAAAAGTTTCAATGTTTTCAGAAGTAAATTATACCAATATACCTGAGCAAATATTTGAGTCTATTATAATCCTGGTCTAGTGAAATGTATAGAACTTAATTAGTATCTTACATGTCATTTTGCTGATTGAGATATTCTTTATCATATCAATTCAATTATGTTAAATTGTAATTGAATTAAGATTCATCCAATTTAGCCAGGAGCAAGGGTACATGCCTGTAATCCCAGTGGCTCAGGAGGCTAAGGCAGGAGGATTCCCTGCTCAAAGCCAGATTCTGAAACTTATTGTGGCCCTAAGCAACTTAGAGAGACTCTGTCTCAAAATAAAAAGGGCTGGGGATATGGCTCAGTGGTTAAGCACCCCTGAGTTCAATTCCTGGTACCAAAAATAAAAATAAAAAAGTCATCCAATTTAATGAAGTTTTGGAATTTATTCTGATAATTTGGAATATTCTCTATAATTTTTGACTTTCCTAAGTATTCATTAATTTTCCCTTAGTATTTTGAGAATCCTCCTTTATATGGTGATTAGGTCACTTAGAGTTTTACCCCTCATAATATCATGCTAGTTTTAGGTTTCTTTATTACCATGAATAAGCTTTTGAGCTTATCCATTATATATATTTTTTTCAATTTTCAAACTTATTACTTTGTAGTTTAATATTTTTGCTACTTTCTGCTATTTTCCTTAATTTTTCTCTTCCAATTAAAAATGATTGCAGAGTTTTGTTGATTTTTAGTATGTGCCTAAATGTGTGATTTTTTTTTCCCTCAGCACATATCCATAGCTAAATATCTTAGGTTTGGGTCCATAAATATATATTATACTTACTTTTCTGAGGTTTTGTTAGCTTTTAAATGAAACATGCTGAATTGAACATATAGAATGTTTTGTAAACTTTTTTATATATAGTAATTCAGTAGACTGTTTTCCTTTTTCTTAGGGACGCTGTAGAACAATAGCTATAAAATAATTTGCTTTACACTCTCAAAATTTATTGAGGGACCTAAACAACGTTGGATTATGTACTTTTTATACTTAAATTTACCTAGTTAAATTAGTTAAATTTAAAGATTTAACTAATTTTATTTCAAAATAATAGTCCTATTACATATTAGCATAAACATTATATTATATTAAAATAACTGTATTTTTCTAAGCAAAAAATAATGGCATTGCTTTTCATTCTTGCAAATATTTAATGTCCAGCTTAACAGAACATGAACGTTCTCCTTCATCAACGTCTTTAATATCACACATCATATATTCTTTAGGAAACTTCCACAGATAAAAAATGGTAAAACAACAAATGATATCTCAGTGTTTTTATAAAATGGGCTTTGACCTTATGAGTCAAGTGAAAGTTTGCAATGATCTGTAAGTAATCCAGACTGCACTTTGAAGAATATGTCTGTAGTAGATATTTTTAAATCATATTTTGACACTTGATTGCTTGTGGCTGTGGCCACCATGATTTTTCTTCCTGTAGCTGAATTTTTTCTTATCTAAATAAATTCTTACAAGGTTATATTTTGTCCTTGAATTTTAATAAGCACCATTATTTGCTTTGCTTTTTCTTAATGGGTTTATCATTAACTAAGCCCCACATTTTTAGGTTAAAATCATCTTTACTCAAGACAAAATATTCTTTAATCTTTAAATAATATTCCTGTTTCATTGTATTTTTTAAAATAATTCTACCATTTTATTTTTTTAATCTTTCTTTTATGTATTTATTTATTTTTATATGGTGCTGAGGATTGAACCCAGGGTCTCACACGTGCTAGCGTCTAGAGTGTACTACCACTGAGCCCCAGCCCCAGCCCCTCCATTGTATTTTTTAAAGTAACAATTACATGTAGGTTGGACCTTTTGTCTTTCATAGCTATTCCTATTTATTTCTAATCATGTCTATTTATCTTTTAAATTTGCTTTCTGATATTCTTTACCTCAAGTATTTCATCTTAATTGACTATCTGCGATTCAATTTTGGTGATAATGTTTACATAATCTTCCATTTCTTTAAGCATTACTTTATGTTCACATTGTGCATCATTCTGTTGCATTGAGTTTGTTGCATTGAGTCTTTTCTGAACAACATATTTTTTTGAATCCAGGGGTTATTTATTTCAATAATTCTAAAGACATAGAATCTTTTTTTTAATGTCTTTGAACAGAGTGATTTTCTTATGTCTCCTCCACCCACCCACCTTGCTGCCCCATGGCCCTTTATTTACTTATTTCCTCTTTTTTATTTTATTGATCTATTTGCTAGAATAGAGGAATTTACATCCCTTGAGCTTAAAACAAATATACAAACAGGCTATGTAAAAAGAACAGTTTTATATAGTCTGGTCTGGAAAATCATCCAAGTCAGTTTCAGTGTAAATTTGTGATATTACAGAGCATTTTTCTCCCTAGAACTGTCTTATTATCTACCTTAGGAAGGATTCAGGACTATGTCTTAGTGAACACTGCATGATGACTCATTACCCAAGCAGTAGGGCATTATATCTGTGATAGATTGATAAGGGCTCCTAAAAATATGCCCACAGCCTGATCACTAGAATCTGCACACGTAACCTTATTTAAAAGAGAGAACTTTGCAGATGTAATCAAAGGTATTGAGATGAAATTTTCTGTTATTATGTGTATGGGTACTAACGGCTTTCATTTGTCCTTATAAGAGGTGTGTGCGTGCGTGCACACACACACACATACACACACACATTTAAAGTGGAAGCAGAGAGTGAATTTGTACAGTATATGTCAAGGAAAGCTGGCAACCAGCAGAATCTGCAAAAGTCAAGGAATAAATTCACACCTAAATCCTATAAAGGGAGTATAACCCAGTAAACTCCTTGATTTTTGATAACTAGATTTTAGAACTCTGAGAGAATAAATTTCTATTATCTTAAACCACTCTTATTGTAGTAATGTCTTATAGAAGTCATAGAAACAAATACAGTACTCTACCTCAGAATGACTTTTGGTGATTCAATATGCATATTTCTCTGATCAGCTGACTTGCAAGCTGATTGCAAGTTGTAATATACTTTTGTTGCTGTAACTAAACACCTGAGAAAAAGCAACTTACTAGAAAAAAAGATTTATTTTGACTCATTGTTTCAGAGGATTAACACCTGTCATCTGGATCTATTGTTTCTAGGCCCAGGGTGAACATGAATATCATGACCTAAGGATATCCTGAACACAGTTGACACCGCATCCTCATGGCAGCTGGAAGGAGGGAAAGAGAGAGGGGTTGGGGATAAAGCAGACCCTTTAAATTATGTTTCAGTGATCTACTTTCCCAAGTACGTCCCATCTCCTAATAGCACACAATCTGGGGATCAAGTCTTCAACATATTCTAGATCCAAACTGTAACACTAGTTGTTCTGTTTCGTATCTCTTCAGCCTGTTTCTTAAAAATAATCACCTGAAGAAGGGAAAATAATGTTAGTGTATCTGTAAAACTCCTTTTTCTCAATTTAGGCTGTTTTGCCAGTAACTGTCTACATTTCACATAGAAAGTAGTTTCTTAGAACTTTCAGAACTTTATTATTTTTGTAAAAATCTCTAGTTTTCCAGAAACCAAGGTAAGATAAATTATTTTACATTACTAAAATTAAGTCAACTATCTGTAAATATTGTTTAGGCAAAAGAAAAGTCTCACAATGCTATGTCATGAGGGCAAGGAATATAAACACTTGGAGTCTTTTAGAACCACAATTACTAAAGCATATCATTCATTATCATCTAGTAATGTGTCTCCTAAGGACATTGCCAATAAGAAAATTACCTGTCTACAAAAGGAGTTGGCAAACTATGGCTTGTAGCCCAAAAGCACAACACTGTCTAGTTTTGAAATAAAGTTTTCTTGGTACAGAGCTACATATATTTATTTACACATTGTCTATGGCTGCTTTTATTCTACAAAAACAGAAATAGTAGTTGTTGTATAGAACCAATAGCCCACAAAGGCTATGGTATTCATTATCTGAATCTTCACAAAAACATGCTGATCCTTGAGCTACAAGAAGGTGGTAAAAGGAAACATGATAGAGATTATTCAAAGACTCTTTTCTTGCTCTATTGAGCAAGAAAAAGTAATCGTTCTATTGAGCTCAAAAATTCATAGATCTAAGAAAGGGAAGAGCTCTAGGTTTGAAAGAACGGATTTTTAGTTCTTTTTCCAAACGTATTACAATATTCACTGTGTCTAGGCTTCATCCTTGGAGACACATTTTTATAAGTATTGCATTTGAAAGAATTTTGTGCAAAAGTAATGAGTGTGCAAGTGTGTAATTGAATGTGCAAGTGTGTATCTGGGGTCTAATTGATTCAGTGAGTTCTGAAACATCAACCAAAATATTTCTCTGAACAACAACAACAAAAAATAGAACTAACAGGATAAAGAAATCTGAAGCATCACACAAATACAACCAAATATCTGACATTTGTTTAAGCTCCTAGGTATTTCTAACAAACAAAAATAAATCCTATTTCAGATGAAACAAACTATTTTCCAAAAATAAATGATAGAATTATTAACCAAAATAGTGACTAGAAGTAACAAAAATAAGCTTGCTACTAAAGATAGAACATTTATTTCTTTGCTCTTTAGAGACGAAATTTATATTTGCTTTCCTACATGTCTTTACATGAAAAAAGGTAAATGTGCATGTATTTTATTACTAGGTAGTCATGTACTAGCTGCACAGTTTACAAGGCCAAAACAAAATATCAAAAAGAACTCCAAAACATAGGTTTCAGATTTGTTTCTAATGTGAAAAGGGACTTTGAGTTCCTTGGAGAGATTTTATATGTGATTTGTTATCAAAATATGCAATCTTAGATTGTTAATACATACTTGGGCATATTTATCCTTACTACAACAATGTTATGACCAGAAATTTCAAGTAAAGAAAATATTAAAATTAAATGTTTGCAAATCTATTCAATACCATATAAAGAAATAAAAGTAACCATTTACATAACTAAGGATACACAATTCTGCTAAAAAGCACAAAAATCCAACTCAAACTGCCTCAAGTCACACTGCCTTAATTTATATGTCAGGAATTCACTGACACATGAATAAAATGACCTGGATTATTAATTACTCAATGTAATATAAAAGTAATAGGATTTCTGGTTTAGATTTTTCTCCAAATTGTCTCTTCTCCAATTAGCCACAAATAGAGCTCCTTAGCCATTATAGGTCATTGCATCCTAGCTGTATACAGTTTAAGAGATTGTCTTCCCAGTAGTTCTAGAAAAAGTTGCTTGATTGCTGTAATTATATTAAACTTCTAAGTTTAAACATTTAAAATGCTCATTTCTGGCTAAAGCCCAATAAATTTCAGCATTAATGATAATGAAAATCAATAGAATGCTTTTAGAAAACAATTCGTTGACATTTGAAAGGGAGGCAGCATAAGATGAGCAAATCTTTTGAAATCAGATGGCATCTCATAGGAATTTGAGGCCAAAATACCTAATTTCTGGAATATAATCTAAGTAAATAATCAGAATATAAAATTTTTATTCATTAAAAATTAATCAAAATTTTATATTTCAAAAATTTAAAACCACTTGAATATTTGATAATATGAACACTTTAAGTTATACCATGCTCCCCAAAATAGTTATAGTATTAAATATTTTCCAAGTCTTTATCTTACCTTTTATCTATGTATTATCTTATTACATTTTTCCAAATGTGTGGCATTATACATTTAATTATTACCTCTTCATGCTTACAAATTTCTTTTCTACTGAATTCATCAAATGGACATCTAAAAACTCTTGTATTTCAGGATAGATTATACTAATGTGATTTCTTCCTTTGAGTTTATGAAGTGCTTTTTTAACATTGTACCTCATAATCTACAGCACATTTCACTCATGAGCCCTATGTTTTGCGTTACTTCTTCTATTTATTTATCGTCAGTCAAGAAAACTATCTAGAAATACTCTTTGCCAACAAAACACACTGAATTTATTTTTCTTGATCTCAATATTTCTGCATTCATATAGTATCTTCTCACAGATGAGCTAGAATACAAATTGATTTTTATCTCTATTACAGTGACAGCTTTTACTCCTGTCATATGATTTTCTACACTGATAGATATAGAAAATATGACAAATTATTATTCCTAGCACACACTGTTAGCAAAATCTCCATGTTATGGTTTATCTGAAGTCATATGTTTAGGTATACATGTATCTCTTAGAATATCCAAAACTACCCAACAGTCCTTTCCAACAATTAAAAGAGTTTTTTCTATGTCGTTTTGTGTATTTGAGGTCTCTGCCTGGATATAATAATGAGGGCTGAAAAGAATAGGGTAAAGAGTACTATGTCCTCCGCATCAAGGAAATACTCCATTTTCCTCCATCAGAAGTTGCTTGGAAGCCTTGTGCCTTATTTCCAGGCAATCTCTGTCCATTAGTCTCTATTTCCCATAAAACAACAAAACCACTATCTCAGTGACTTAAATGAACATCAATTTTGCTTGCTCCTTTTTCTGTTGGTCAGCTGGGGTGCCTTTGCTTGAGGTTTGCGCCAAGCATTTCCAACCCTCCTTGAAACTTGGACATGTCATGGTGGTGGGTAATTTTATGATCAGCAACTAGGAAGCAGAGTATACTTTTTAAGATCTTGAGTTGGAAGTTCTGCACTCTCCTATCTGTCCACATTCTAATGTTCAAGGCAAGTTACATAGGCCGAGTACAAAACAAATGAGGCAGGAAATATACTCTGCCCATACTAGTAAAAGTTCCCTACTGGAAAGTTAAATGGGAAAATAAACCAATAATTCTGTTATACAAAGGGAATGTAGAATGGGTAACATCTACCACATGATTTCATGAAGCAAAACCAAGTTTCATCTGTGTTAAAATATAAGCAAACTTTATTGTTAACAATTCCAGACTATTTTCTTCTAGAGTCTCATTAAATTGTGTGTTGATGTGTGCTTTCTTCTACTCTGTTCCATTGGTCTTTGTGTCTATTTTGATAAGAATGCCATGTTGTTTTTATTACTACACCTCTAATAGAATTTCAGACCAGGTATTATGATGCTTACTGCTTCGCTTTTCTTGCTTAGTGTTTCTTTGAATATTCTGGGTCTCTTATTCCTCCAAAAGAATTTAAGAATCACTTGTTCTAATTCCGTAAAGAATGTTATTGGTATTTTGATGAGGATTCACTGAATGTCTGTATTGCTTTTGATAGTACGGCAGTTTTGACAATATTGATTCTGTGTATCTAAGACCATGAGTTGTCTTCTGTCTTCTAAGGTCTTCTTCAATTTATTTCTTCAGTGTTCTACAATTTTAATTGTAGAGCTATTTTCAATGTTCTACAATTGTCACTATAGAATTCATTTATTGTCTTGGTTAGATAAACGGAACAAAGTAGGAGACACAGAGATAAACCTATGTACCTATAGCTCTCTGATATTTGACAGAGGAGTCAAAAATATTTGTTGGAGAGAAAAACAGCCTTTTTAACAAATGGTGCTAGAAAAACTGAATAGCTATATATTGAAAAATGAACTTAGACCCCTATCACTCACCCTGAACAAAACTCAAAACAAAATTGATTAAAGGATAAGAAATTTGATGAGAAGCTTTAGAACTGCTAGAAGAAAACATCAGGGCCAACACTCCTTCATATAGATGCAGGCACTGACTTGCTTAACAAGACCCCCAAAGTACAATAAATAAAACCAAGAATCAATTAGTGGGATGCCATCAAAGTAAAAAGCTTCTGTACAGCAAAGGAAATGAGTAAGAACATGAAGAGAAAGTCTAAAGAAAGGGAGAAAATCTTGACCTGGCTCTGCTCTGAAAAAGGATTAATATCCAGAAAATACAAAGAACTCAAAAAAAGTTAACATCAAAAAAAAAAAAAAAAAAGATAAAAAGAAAACCCAACTAATAAATGGGCAGAAACACAAATGGCCAACATTATATGAGAAACATCTCTAGCAATTAGGTAACTGCATATCAAAACTACACTAAGATTTCACCTCTCTCTAGTCAGAATGGCAATGATCAAGAATAAATGCTGGAAAGGTTGTGGGGTAAAACAGACACTTGTACATTGTTGGTGGGACAGTAGACTAGTACAACCACTCTGGAATGTGGTATAGAGATTCCTCAAAAAACTAGGGATGGAACCACCATATGATCCAGATATCCCACTCTTTGGTATTTTCCCAAAAGATCTAAAATCGGCATAATACAGCGATACAGCCAAATCAATGTTTATAGCAGAATAATTCACAATAGCTGAATTATGAATTCAACCAAGGTGACCATTAATAGATGAATGGAATAAAAAATTGGACACACACACACACACACACACACACACACACACTGGAGTTCTACTTAGCCATAAAAGAAAATAACGAAATTATGGAATTTACCAGTAAAAGGATGGAAATGAAGAATATTCTGCTAAGTAAAATTAGCCAAACTGAGAAACTCAAATTTTTAAAATTTTCTCACATATACAGAAGCTAGAGAAAAACAAAGGAAAGGGTGAGGGAAGGATAGGATACCATAAAGAACCAATCATGGATAAATCAATGGACAAACAAAAGGAGGTCTAGTAGAGTAGAAGAAGGAGAATAGGAGAGGTAAAGGAGGATGAGAGGGAAAGTGGGGAGGGAAAGGGGGCATTATGAACTAAAATCAATTTCCACACCTGTATGTGATACTGTTGGGATGAGCCCAATTACTATGTATATCTATAAAGCTTGAATAAAACATAATCTTAGCTTTCTGTAAGTTTTGATATTTTTCTGTTGTCTTGATTGATATTGTTAATGAAAGACTGAATAAGACTGTGTTAGAGATTGTAAGACAGTAATCAGTTTGAATCAATGACCTGCTTACTGTTTTGTTTTGATTTTTAAAACTAGAACTGACAGAGATTTCTATAAGAGGGATATGTGAACAATTTTCAAGTTGTTATGTATGTAAATCCATAACTTCTAATCCTATTGGCAGTACAAGCAACTTTGTAAACTAAGATAAGCTTGGATTCTTCCTCAGTTTCAATAGTCTTATTCAGAAAGAAAAAGAATTAGTTATTGAAGTCAAACCTTGTGTAAAGGCATATTCCTCAGAAACACAGCACATAGAATTATTTTGTGTTTTCCAATCACTTGTCTTAATCATCTTTTCTTTCTTTTTTTTATTTGTTTTAATTAGTTACACATGACAGTACAATGACCTTGACATATCATACATTTGAATCACTTGGGATACAATATCTCATTTTTTTCTGAGTATACAGGTTGCAGAATCACATTGGTCATTAAGGGGCTGGGATGCAGCTCAGCTGGTAGAGTGCCTGCCTAGCATGCACAAGGCCCTGGGTTCAATTGCTTATCTTTTCTTCCTAAACTTTATCTTGGAAAAATATAATTTAATAATCAGTATTAAAATGCATATGATTATAATTTAAATTTATCTCCTCTGGGAAGTGGCAGGAGGGAACTTTTTGATAATTAAAAATATTATGAATATTATATTTCATAGGTGTAATGCATTTGTGAAAAGTCAGCAAATGTACATTTAAGATTTGAGTATTTCACTATGTGTACATATAACATCCACAGTCCATTTGTGCTAGGGCAGGGGGATCGTTGCCAAGTGGTCAAGGAAGACTCCTGGAGATGGGGGTAGGTGAGACATAGGTTTATTGGAAAATGCTCATGGGGAAGATTCAGTAGTGAAGGCTGGACAGGAGCATCTCTGTCATTTGTGGTGCTTCACCACGTAGCTGCTCCTCTACCTCATGATGCTACTCCAGAAAAGGACACCTCCACTCTCTTATGGCTTTTTGTCCAGTGGTAGCTGGCATGGATACTTTCCACAGCTCCCTCTGTCCACACCAGTCATCATGGGGAGAGAAACAATTAGTTAGACTATAGAAGCATTGACAGTATCAGCTTTAACTTGCTTGCTTTCTTGACCCCAGAGCAGCTTCCGAGAGCAGCTTACCTGGTATATGTACAAAAAAGCAGCTTAATATTGAAAACACTAACTGGCCCTAGTTCCCAGCACACATAATAGAAAGTTAGTTTCCTTCTAATTTATCTGGGCATCTGCCTTTTCCCATTCACTTGGCCAGGTTCTTGAGAACTAAAGGAGTGTTCTAGGAATATGGTGTCTTACTCTCCTCCTATCTTTAAGGATGATGCCAACATTTTAACTATAGAAAAAATACAGACAATTTTTTAGGGGCTAGTATGTTTCATATTGAATGAACGCATAGTATGATACCCGAAAATATACCACTTTGGCATTAGGATTACTTTAAATTTAAGGCAACTTGAAGAACAGCAGATGCAGGGAAATAATTCTAATCTCCCTAATTTTCCAAAAAATAGAGATAAAAATTTCCTTGTACTAGAAGAAAAGAAACATTTAGTTGGGAGTCATCGCAGAGAGAATTCTGTACAAACCCCTTGTTTAGATGAAAATTGTTGTCTTCCTTTGGCCTCCCCATATAACTTGGTTACTTTTCCATAATTGCTACTTTTCATTAATCCTAATACAAAAACATGTAAGTTTTGACACTTCTTTACATCTTCATTTCTTATGAAGATTCTTATATTATATAAAACTTACGTTGACTTTGTATATTTTCTCTTGGTAAACTTTCTTATGTCAATTTAATTATTGGACTTAGCCCAGATCCTAGGAAGATGGAGATGAAATTTTGCCACCCCCCCACCCCCACACACTTTCAATCGGTAATGGTTTAGAAATTCTCAAACTATTTTTAGCGATATTACACATGTTTTAACAAATAAATAAAAAATATCAAAGGGTAAGCATTGTTAAAGAACATTCCTCAACTTTGTTCTTTTGAGAAGGCATAATAACAATGGTACACAGTAAAAGCACATCCAAAACCAAAATCTTGTTTTCCAAAAGCCAATCTGCTCTAAAGGAAAGCAGGGCTCATGGAATAAAGATGATTATAAGTACAGGAAAAGTGAATCTTTCATGGACCATCTTGTTATGCAAAATCAGAAGAAATGTCCAAAGAATGCTGGGGACACATAAAAGTCTACAGATGTCACATAGAAGTCACTCAAATTGGCCAATCTAGGATAATTTTAAAGACCCATGAGCCATACAGAAATAAATAAGAATTGTTCATTTCATTAGAATGCCAATTTATAATGGTAGAAGAAATTGTACAGTTATAAAATCAGAGAATTTAAAAATGAATGAGGGCATAAGTGCGGGAAGTAACATGATATCACATAGTTTCAAAGTTTCTCTCATTTAATGGTTGTAAAAGAGAAATGGTGACTTTATAAGGGAGAAACTAAACATAACATTTAAACTCATCAAATTATTATCACCTATATTACAACAAACTGACCTTACATGTTTCTTATATGATACCTTAAGCAGGACACAATATTTAGTGGTCGAAGTTTATTATGAATAACATCAGACAATACCATACTGAGACATATTATATAAGGGACCTATATCTAAAATAGAAGATGTTTTTGGGGGGTGGGTGTCAGGGACTGAATTCAGGGTCACTAGACCACTGAGCCACAATCTCAGCCATATTTTATATTTTATTTAGAGACAGGGTCTTAGTTGCTTAGTGCATTGCTTTTCCTGAGGCTGGCTTTGAACTCTCAATCCTCCTGCCTCAGCCTCCCAAGCTGCTGGGATTACAGGTGTGTGCCACCTCACCAGGCTAGGAGAATTTAAAAAAAAATACTGGCAAACTGCCTCATATTAAAGACATGTAACAAATAAATACAACGAGTGACTCTACATTCTATACTCTAGTGAGAAAGCAAAAATTAAATGCATTATTGGAATAATTGATGAAATTCTCATATGGACCACGGAGAAGAAAATAATATTGAACCAATTTTAAACTGCCTGCTTTTTATAGTTGCAGAGTCATCTGTTTTGTTCTTAGTTGATACAAGCTGAAGGATTTAGGAGCAAGAAAATTTATCTCCAATCTCCACAGACTCTTATCCCTCCACCTTTAGTAAGACTTTAGGTTCGAGGGACTTGAAGTCAGAACTGGAAGATCATTTACACATCCATCCTCATTTTCTCTACAGCCAGCAAGGAATGGTCAGAATGAGGGACTTGATAGTATTTGGCTAAATGTTATGTGTGGCAAGTTTTATTTTTAATAGCCTTTATCAAATCCTTAAAAATACTTATGTCTCAAATTAATTTTACTCTTTTAGAATCTCTGTTTCCAGATATTAAGAAGAAATAGGAAAAGTCCCATTTGGCTTTCTATGACATTAGCTTACATTTTTAACATTCAAAACTCTGGGCAAACTATATATTCTTATATTACACTCTTACATGTATATGGTAAAATTGTTATCCTTGATAAAAAATTGTCATGATATCTAGTTTATATAAATATAGAAATATTAAATTATATAAAATTTTTCAATCTTACCAATATATATCCAGATCTTGTATCTCTAAGCCAATTAATTTGGTTGCTAGAAATCTTTAAAATTGTCAAGCCAAGTCTCTGCTGTTCTACAGACCAGTTAAATTTCCCAGATACTCTCATAGTCTTTGGAGAGCCACTAGCAAAAAGTATTTCTAAGTAGGAAGAAAACTTAAGGAGTCATTCAAGTGTAGTGTCAGAGAACTCTAGATAAACAAGGAAGACAAAGATTTATAGAGTAACTGTGAGAAGAGAATATGTGGGTGTAAAAAATAAAATTGGCTCCTGAGGTTTCACTACAAATATATTGTCATCAATTTTCTGGCGAGGAGGCAGAAAATTGCCTGATGACATTAAAACAAGTGCAGATTGAAGCAGAGAACATGTAGGAGACAAGAATGATACAAAAATGAAACTTGGCCTCATTCACAATGTTTACATCTATGTAACTGTGGATCAGCAACCAACTTGCCAACTGCATTTCCTTTTGCAGCCAGATGATGTTTTTCATATTGACATCAAATTCCTCCCAGAATTAGGATATGGGACTTCATAAGCACTTAATATTATGGAACAGAAAAGGTAATGTTTGGCTTATGTACCAAAGATATAAAGTACTGTTCCTCTGAAAAGTCATATAATCATCCAATACATAATATACAATGGCTGCCCAGAGGAGAATGTATGCTGGAATAAATTTGAAATAACTACTGAGCCATGTAAATCATATTCTGTTTTATACTTGACCATTCAGAATTCCAAGACCATAAACCATCTTTCTGATTTAAAATAAGACAATTTTCAGGATAATTTCTTTAATATATCTAAACTTCTGATTCAAAATACATGTAGAAAAATATCTTTCAGATTTTTTACTCCAGAGAGAAAAAATGGTCAATTTTTAACTGTGGATATCAACCATAACTTGTTTTCCTTAGCATATTGCAACAAAGAAATTGATATGCTTAAAACAAAGGTCATATGCAAAGTTCTCATCACATGAATCTGGAAAGATGATGCTTGTCTTTCTCACAAATCTACTTTCTCTTACTGCTTTTATACCAAGACTGGAAGTAAGTCTCAGCATGGTCTCACCAGGGAAATATTATCCCTTATTTTTTTCTCTTAAAGTCTATAAGCAATTACACACCAGTAACAAGGAGAACATCTGGAGGTCAAATATTTGTTTCTATAAAACCTCTTCCACTAAAGGAACTAAGGCTTCTTAAGTAAAAGGCTGATTTTAGGACTAAGAAACGTGGATGATAATGGAATACTTTGTCATTGTAGAAAATGCTCAAGGAACAACATAGGAACATCAAAGAGATAAACAAATCATTATAAGAGGCTCACACTAGTCAACTTAAGTCACTTTGAGCATCAAGATATGTAATGAGGCTGGGCATAATGGCACACGCCTGTAATCCCAGTGGTTTTTTTATGAAGCTGAGACAGGAGGATTGAAAGTTCAAGACCAGCCTTAGCACCTTAGCAGAGCCCTAAGAAACTTAGTGAGTAGTAAGACTGTCTTAAAATACAACAGAAAAAAAGGGGTAGGGATGTAGCTCAGTGGTAAACAAATTTTGGGTTAAATCTCCAGTACAAAAAAAAAAAAGCAATATTAATCATCTTAACTCATTGAAGAAATAAGTTCATGAATTCATAGTGATATATATATATATATATATATATATATATATNTATAGACTTTTCCTATATGTATTTCCCACTCTATTGATTGCTAAATTGGTATACATGCAGTAATAAGCTCTTGGAATTGTTGCTATAATTCCCTGAGCTGTGGATTAAGAACTTTTGTGATAACAAAGGCCTAGTGGAAACCCCTAAAAGCGCACATCCTTCTTGTCCAATAGGGAGTAAAAAGAACTACCTATTGCAGGTGAAGTACCATAGGTTAGTGTCACATTAAGGGCTAATAAAAATTAAAGTGTGCATGTATGCTTGTCTCTATCATGTTCTTTCTAATTTACCAGTATAAACCCTACAAAAGATAGAAAAACTAATGGTGGTAATGTTAAATCTGTTAGGCATTCACTGCTGGAAAAAAAAATTAGCACAAACTTGGTAACTGAAAAGATGATACATGTATTATACACAGTGTTATGGTTTGGATGTGAGGCATTCCCCAAAAGCTCACATGTGAGACAATGCTAGGAGGTTCAGAGAATAAATGATTGGGTTACAAGAGCCTTAACCCAATCAGTAAGTTAATCACCTAATGGGATTAATTGAGTGGTAACTGAAGGCAGAGGAGGTAACTATGTGGTAACTGTGTGGCTGGAGGAGGTGGGACATTGGGGGCACGGATTTGGAGTATATATCTTGTATCTGGTGAGTGGAGTATCTCTCTCTGCTTTCTGATCATCATGTGAGCTCCTTCCCTCTGCCACACTCTTCCACCATGATGGTATGTCCCACCACAAGCCCTGAGGAATGGAGCCTGTTGTCTATGGACTGAGACCTCTGAAACCATGAGCCCCTAACTAAACTTTTCCTCCTCTAAAATTTGACTGGTCAGATCTTTTACTCATAGCAGCAAAAATAGCTGAGTAAAATACCCAGTTTCCACAACTCAGTAATCTGGACATGGTTTAATTTGAATTCCAAGATTCAATGAGGCTGCATGCACATGTAGGTTGGGGCTGAAGTCTTATTGTAGTAAATTAAATTTTCTGCTTCCAGGCTCCTTCAGATTGTTGGTAGAATTCAGTTCCTGATTGTTGAATTTTAGATTGTTGAATTTTAGATTTTAGTTTCTTGTGACAGAATGCCCTTACACAGTCAGCCTACAGTTTCTTGCTATATGGACTTCTCTAACATGGCCTTTCCTTCACACCAGCTTGCCTCTTCAAGTCCAGTGAGGATAACCCACTCTAGCATGTCAACTTGCAAGATGGAGGTCATATGTAGCCTATGTCATAGCCACGAATCTTGGGTGGTTCTATTTAATACATTATATCTGGGATGACATTTTCCCTTTGGTTCAGACTATGTCAAAGAAGAATCTTAGACATTATTGGATGCTCAAATAATATGTTCTGGTAGCACTCTCACAAGACAGATAGAACAGGCTGGTGCCTTGGTCTGGATACAACCCGGGGATCAGATGACTGCCTAGTAGGGAGATCTCTGTCGGGAAACCATACTCAGTTTGAGACATTCTTCCTCCTTTCTTTACCTTTATGCAATCCAGATGAGTTAGCAGGTGTTTCGTTGACAAAGGGTAAGCTTTGTTCTAAGGTTATGAGATTTGCTTCTATGCTGTAGTGATCTTCATTCCTGAACATCCCTGGTCCAGCTTGCATCATGCTGCTAAGTGACAGAGTGTCAACACTGAAAGATGTTAGAATGGACTTGTGGCTATCACTAATCATATAGTCATACTGTGTCACTTATAATACATCTTAACATAATTATACTAGTGACACCTTAATACCTTAGTCATGTTCCATTGGTTAGAAGAAAATCAAGAAAAGAGATTATACAAGATTATTAATTTTATATGAATTCCAGAAGGCAGGAGTCATTGGGGGTTAACTTAATATCATCCGTCACAGTGGATTTCTGTTAACTTGTCAATCAGAGCTGCTGTCATACCAGGTATACTATAATTACCTTAATTGAGAGGGAACACTCATAATTGTAAAAGGGTTCATCTTTTGTACTTTAAACAAGTTCCTGAAAACCTATTTAAAATAGAGTTATGCATGTGTACATTGACAGAAGTGAGAGGACAAGTACTGACTTGGTATTAAACAGAATTCCACACAAAAATATACGTAGTGAATTGCTAAAAATATAAACTACTATGAATATTTGTCCTGTGTGTCAACCACCAGCTAAGAGTACACAAAGAACAAGACAAATATAGAATCAATTTATGAAGGCCTTAATATATTATTAAAATTTTGGTTTAACCATAAAAGGTGGCAAATGTTTCTTCAGATATTTTTTAAGCAAAACATGCATATACAGGAAAGAGGCTATAACAAAAAACAAAATAAATAATTATAAAATATTCAATGTCAAAGGCAATACAAGATTTTACCAATACTTTTAGAGCCTCAGAAATATTAAGAACTTCACTTGCCTCTAGTATATTAACTTGCAAAGTGGGGCTCATATGTATACTATGTTAAATATTAAGAACTTCACATTTTAAAGCCAGAGAATATGTACAATTGTATATCTTCCATTGAATATAATGAATATGGAATTTGATCTTATAGTAGAACCATGAAGAATACTTCTGTAAAGTCCGTCATTTAAAAATTTAATATGGAACCCAAGAGAAATATTTTAAAATTTCCATTCATAGAAAGACACTTATTGTTACTAGTTTATTCAACTGCAAGCCTTTCAAAGGCAAAGATCGTGGCTTCTCTATTAATAGTAATCACAAAGTAATACACTAATAAATTATATTATTTAGCTTTGATCTCCTTACTATATGACTTAAAACTATAAAAGAGTCATTCTAGGTCCATCCATTATTTGCTTGAGATTGGGAAGTGGAAACAAGAAAGAGGAGGAGAAATACAGGGAGAGTTAAGAGTGCCACATGAACTAATTCTAGTAAGTGCTCCACTCTGGGGTACTTACACTCTTGCAGATACCATGCAAAGCAATTTTTATATATTCAAATAATTATGACCTCTGTGGAACAAGAGGATACCATAAGACTATAAGGTACAAATAAATATGTGAAAAGTGTAAAATGCCACTAGCAATGTAAGAATAAATAAATAATACTATTTACCTATATATTGAAAATATTTAAATGTTAAAACTCAGTGTTGGTGAACATGGAGAAAACAGACACTTTCAGACATTCCCAGTGGTAAGTTATTATTTTTTATGCTTTTGAATGACAATTTATAAATTGCATTGAACTTCTTTAAAACTCTCATTCTTTGATCCAGCATTTCTACTTATTAGGCCATATTTTACAAAACCAATCAGTTACAAACCATGATTTATATATAATGAAATGTTACTATACAAATTTTTACAGAGCCAAAAAAAAATCAACCTACATTTAAAAAATAACAAAATTTTTCCTGTAGACAAGGTGCAGAATTATCAACTTTTGAACTGTTTAAGTCATGAAATTTTAACAATATAGAATAACAATAAAATAGAATACAAAAGTATACTATTATTTGGAGGAGTATAGCATAATAAACACTTGACTATTTTTTAACCTACAAAAAAATAATTTCAAATGATTCAACCTAATAAATCTGTGCTATTGCTACATGATGAGACAAGGGGCAATATTAATTTCTTTAAATCTAACAATATTTTCTGACTTCTCATAAGCAAATTTTGTCTACAGGAGCAAAATCAGCAAAAAGAAAAATGACCAAATTGGGACATGACAGAAAGATTAAAAAATATGTGCTATTGTATGATATGAATAAAATCATTTCTAAGTCAATATTATGACACAAGAAGCCTTATTTATCTTGAAATGAGAAAGTTATATTCTAGCAGCTAATTTATTAAAGACCTTATTTGCCAATTAATAAAGTAGCCTGCTCAAGATATATCAGCATTATCAATAGATTGTTCTTTAATAATAAAAAAAATTATCATCCATTTGTATAGTTACTATATATAGTAACTATATATAGTAACTATAGTATCTATAGTATCTATCTATCCGTCTCTCTAGTAATTATAGTATAGATACTACAGTATCTGAGGAATTGTTCATGCAATACATTTAAAGTAGTTAGCTATTAATCAGAGATTGGGGTATGCTACTTAATTCTATTTCTGCTGTAAAATTGTCAAGTCAGCAGAATTAGATTTATATCAGCTAGGATGTACCTTTATGCTTCCTCCAGGAACAGAAATGAAGACATCAAGATCTAGCATGCTCTTCACAGATCTTAAATAGCACTTAGACTGAGTTCCTTCTGCCACACTCAGTGGCTCGTTCAAGGAAAAAAAATATATGATATTTAGTTGCTCAAAATGTAAATGAATTACTCATGTTCTTCTCTCATTCTATCACCTCAAAGTCAAAAGATATGGGGTAAATAATAACATAATGAAATCAACTGCAAAAAAAAACTCAAAGGAAAAATTTGATTTATATGCTTTAAGCAATATTCTTTATTTTGGAGTACATCAGACTTACTAGCCAAAGTAACAATATTGATAATTTCTAATATTTGAGTGTCTACTACCTTTTAGAGATGACTATAAGTCTCAGTACATATTTTTATTCAATTCTTAGAAAACCAGTAAAGGCCTAAAGAAGTCATAAGAACCTACCGAAGCCTACAGAGTTTCAACCCTGCAGCAGACTCACTTGAAAGTTGAGAATAAGAATGGAAATCCTAATAACATGAATTTATAAGGTTGGTCAAAGTTAGATGAGGAGTAAGATATGTTGATTTATTGTTTTCTCCTTAATTATAGTGATGTTTTTATGGTAGAGTGGCATAAAAAGGGATAAGAAAGGGGGTTGAATCTTAATTATGGTGAACTGATTATGTATTCTAGAAAACAAAAGGAACCATGACAAATTTTCCAGCACAGAAATAGCAAAATCAAAGTGATGCCTTAAGGAAAAAGAAGATTAATGGTCTACGTTAATTCAATTTTTAAACTACTGTTAAACTATAACCTTGGCATCATTTTAGATGTGGGAGTATTGAGTTTGTTTTTAAAAAATATCATTGCTTCACAGATTTATAATGAGTAAAGTTTCACTTTCTGGCATCTTTTAGATGTTTTGTGAATGATCTGGGACTGTATAAATACTTGGATAGACTTCATGAGAAATGAAGAGTGTAAATACAAAATTAATATCAATAACATACTGATCAGATTTTTAATATTCCTAAATTTAAAACAAATTCTAAAACACCCATCATCTTCATTCCCATTGTCACCAACTTAATTGCAGCCACTAATACCTTGTGCCCAGAACCCTACGCTAGCCTCCTCAGGATCTCTAAACTTGATGCTTTTCCCTTCTCATGTACAGTTTGTCTTTCAATAACTGTGATCACATTGCTCTCAACAATTTTTTCAATGACTCTCAATAACCTATTAAAATAATTTCAGACATCTTTGGGAAGCATTTAAGACTTCCCAAAATTTTAATCCACAGACTACTTAATATCTCCCAATTGCTATGTCATTACCAGGTAATTTACAAGATGATTATCTTGCTCCTTGTCCCTGTGAAGGTCAAGCCTAGCATAACAGAAAAGGACTAAGCTTTGGGGACATAAATAAGTTTTATCCTTCCTCTTCTTTTTCTTCTTTTTTTTATTCTTGAGCCACCCGTTTCTATTATGTTAAGACAGAATTTTCATGCCTCCCTCACAAGGCTTACTTGGGTTTCATCCAGGACCTGTATGAGGCACTGTGGCTACAATCAGAAAGATTTCAGAGACCAGGATATAATCAAGTATGAGCTAATGTTGGAACTTGACAGACTCCAACAAAGAATGCCTACTTCCCTCTCCTAAACACAGAACTGTCTCAGAAGGTGGGTGGGGCATGCAAAAATAACAATTTTGTTACTGCAGAAAAAGGAGTTTGGTCCTATAGTCCTATGGTTCCAAAAACCTGTGCTTTATCTTACTCTGCACCTGTAAGAGAGGAATAACCATCCAGACACCTATACTGTCTGAAGGATGTTCTGGGTCTGAAAAAGCAGACACACATGCCCCAAAATCTGCCTCCTATATTCTGTAGTGCATTATCTGGCCCTAGTGGGTATCAATCACAGTCTTGGTCTTTAGGCAAGGTCATTTTACTACATGGTGTTTACACTCATAGTAGAATCCAATAAAAACACACAGTGGTAGATATTTCTTAGTTGGCCTAAGCAGTACCTAATTGATATGGCCTTATCCTGGTCTATTCTTTTTCCTTCAGAGAAGAGTTTGTACCCAGATATTACCTATCTCTTCCCCCATTTACTTCCAAACAACCATCTTTAAGTCCTCAAGAGAGTCTATTTATTTCCTAATCTTTGTCTTCTGTTGTGGACATTAATAAAAATCTTTTCATTTGTTTTTATATCTGTCATGGTCTCATTCATACATCTATTAAAGTTTCATGAAGGTACCCTAAAATTTGGAAATAATTATATCCTTTGCATAACTTTTCCCAAAATTTATTTCTATACTTCTCTCTTTTAGAATTATAGAACAAATTTCATTTGTTATATATTAATCCTTTTCTCAAGATCCAACATTTAACAAAACTCTATAGTTACCATGGAAGCAGTTACATTTGATAATCTCTTTGGTTCCTCTACAATTTTATGGCCACATGATTTGTCTTCCAAAAGAGATCCTTCTAGGAGTGAAACCTAATCATACAGCAACAAAACGTAACATAAAATAGTCCCAGGCAAATTAACATATATGATCATCTAATCTGAAATTAATGGTAGGTTTTTAAAGTCCCACTTGGATCAAATGAGGTACAGAAGCAAAGTCTATCAGTTCTCTTTGTATATATCCATCTCAGTTTCTGCTCTGTTTGTTACCATTTATCAGAGAGTCCCCCTAAGATTTCCACTTATACAGAGGATGATCAACTATCTAAATGTGTACCCAGGCATTTATTTCTCTATATAGTATTCATCTGAATTTTTTTCTAACTTCCCAGGAATCTAAAAACAGTGAAATGTCATAATTCACCCTTTGTCATTTTATCTGTTGTTTAAATCTATGGTGTTTCTTAATTCAGTCAAACTCCTAACACTTACTAAACTAAGAAGATCTCACAAAAGTACTTTCTCTACATTCAGATTTAAACTGATCTTTTAAGCTGTATAACCTCAGAATTCACAACCTTCCAAATTTGGGGTCTTAGGACAAATACAGTCAATCTTAGAATATAAAACTCCAATTTTAATAATGATGTTCCAGGGACACAAGGTGCCCACCATCCCTGAAAATAAGGTAAAAACCCTAGTCCTGGTAAAGTGCCAGTAACACAGAACTGTTCTGCTTTCCCTCCCACAGAATTATCTGTTATCCCATTTGGACTTTTAACTAGTACCCAAACTTCTGATTTTTCCTAGGATAGAGTGATCTGTATTAATAGCAGATCCTCCTGAGAGCAATGTTCACAACTTTTTAATGTGGGTAACCCCCACTCATTTGCTGCCCATACAGTGCTCTGACCTCATGGCTGTCTTCAGTTTCCAAAAGACAATGAGTTCCACTGATTTTATAGTATTAATTAATTTATTTCCTTTGAAGAAGTGCTTGTCTTTGTGGTCTCTCTGATCTATATTTCTTCTGCTATTTAGAATCTTGGCCATAATAGTATCCTTAATTTCTATTTATCATCCCCAAAATGTGAAAGTCTAATAAAGTTCTCTAAGTTTAACCATGTGGAATTATGGATAAGTAAATGATGTAAAATTTATATGTTCTGTGTTATCTGAGCATTTTGACAAAATTAAAAAGATTGACAACTCAAAATTGGCTTAAATTACTTTCACTTGGTTAACTTTGAATCATCAAAAGCAATGCACAGTACATAAGAATATTAATTACAGTTTCCAGTATTCCCCTAGATCCTTATAAGAATAAAAACAAAGTTTAATAGTAAATATAACTTGTTTTCAGTAAACAGACCATAATAATGAAAAAAAACCACAGATCCCTATTTTTTACACTATTTGACTATGTAAAAGGTCTCAGCATTGTTATGTACCTCTATTACAATTACTGTGGTATATTTCTTATGCACTGTCAGGTCTACCATGAGCCTGGCCATGAAATGCACAGCTCATTTTTCAAAATGATCTTATCACTCCTGAGTTAGCTCATCTAGAGGAAGTTCCCTCATTCTAGTATTTAACCCAGGATTTGTTTTACTCATTGTGGTCTTGTTTGTTTCTACTATAGTTTTATCTCATGCTCCTGCCACATCTCTTACATTTCTAATTCCATAAATTCTTAGACATTTCCCTCAGAGTTAAATCAATATTTGTACTTAAATAATTGTGTCACCTTGAAATCTATTCATAATACTTTCAGTATTTTAGGCTGTGCACATTTTTGGTATTAATAATCTAGAGCTGTCCCAATCTTTAAGAGTGGCTTTCCAACTGATTTGCTTACAAATCTTTTTGTTTACAACTTGAAAGGATAAACAATAAGTATGTGTATGTATATATGTGTATATACACACACCACCCATATGTAGTGAATTTGGGTTTTCATTTTAGGCTTCCAGTGGGATCTCACCGTTTCATATTATGTTTCATCTCTTTGAGTTTAAACAGATTTCTATAACCTAGTAAACATTGAAACTTCTTTTTCTTTAGCATTATTTTTAAAAGAAATTATATCTCAATATATTTTTAAAAGAATATACCCCCACACACACCTATATATATTCATATATGTTAAACACTGGATTAAATGGCTTTCAAACCTGAAATCTCCTATGAAGTCCATCTAAATGTATTCCCTATTATTTAAGAACAAAAGATTTTTTGTTTGTTTGTTTGTTTTTACCCTAGCAACCATCCTCTTTCATTAAAAGGAGTGCTCCTAAACCTAGGGAGGTAATGGAAATGTAGCAGCCTCTTATGATTGTCACAATGACTGAGCACATTTGGCATCTGGAAGGTTGGGGATGGGGTTTCAAATATAATGTCATAAATAGGATAATCCTCCACATGCAAGTGTTGTGCTTGAAAAACCAAAAATGAATCCATAGAAAACACTAAAGAATACTCTGTTGTAGCTTCTAATCTAAGTACTTTCATTGATTAAATGACAGCTAAATTCTTAAACTGGATATCCCAGATATGGGCAAATTTTAGTTATTTGTTTTACATTTTTGTTTGTAATAATTAGAGATTTATTTCTACCACTGTTTTAATGAGAAAATATTTCCAAGTAGAGTTTCATTTGTTGTTAATAAAACTCTCGATATATGGGTAAATCTACAATCTGTCCTCCAAGTTTCACCACCAAAACTTATAAATTGTGAAGAATAAGACCTCAGAATAGAGGCCTATTCTATAATTTCTATATTAATCCATTAGTTCTACCTGAAGTTATCACTTAACTAAAACTATACTGGAATGAGCTAGAGTTGAGACTGAAAAACACAACCATAGAAACCAAATGATTCCATAAACAAAATTACTATATACCTGTGTTCAAAGGCTATTTTTTAAAAATAGTTTTGGAAAAGGACATTCAAAGTCAGAGAAATATATCAAACCATACCTATCCATCAAAATTCACCTGACATGGCACTAGACAAAGCATCAATCTCTAAGGGTTACTTGGTCTCCAAATTATATTTCTTTTATATTTTTTAAATGTTAAAACAAATGCACCACAATGTAACAGGTCACATCCTTTGCAGAATCCACTGAGAGAGCAATAAATTAAAATCAACATATTTTCTTTTTTACTATAAAGTTGTTGAAGATATTAATACTTTGAGACTTGCAGGGGGTTTCTGACTTATTTTACAACCCCCATCAATCTTGAACTTGCTCACTCACATAAAATGTTGCCTATGTAGTGCACACAAACTACCTAGAGTGAATACTCACATAGATCTGGGATAAAAAAGGAACTCAGACCGAATATATAGTGCTTACAGATTTTACAGATTGGTGGCACCTAACTGAGTAATATATAGGAGTGAATACCATTTAACAACTAGAAAAGGCATCCTCCAGGAAAAAGAGTCAAAAAGGGGACAAGAGGCTACTCTGATAAGGGGTCCTTTGCACGGCCTCAGTGGACAAACTTTTCCACCTTAATAGTTATTAAAGAACAGTGGGTATAGAAAAGTTTTGATACAAAATTGGTAATAATCAATTTTTGATGGAAAGCCCTCCAGAAAGCCGACAAAAATGTATGCTTCTCATTGTTAAATTAGTAGTAGGGATTCATCAGGTGTACAAGGGTAAAAAGGGTCCTTCAAGAAAAAAAATGACATTTACAAAATACAAAAGCATAAAAATAGCTTTGTAAATTATTTTTTATAGATTTACTTTGTAAATCCATCCATGTATGTTATATACTATAGTGTTTTGGCATAACTAGTGAATTAGGGTTAGAAGAAGGAACTATTTGGTAGAAATGCCTAAAGGCATTCAGAAAGAAGCCAGAGCATTGAAGGTTTTTCATGACAGCTCAGACGTTTTAACATTATTGCAACAATTACAAGCAACAATTGTGGCTTCACAAATCTTGTAAACAGATTTCAGTATTAGAAAAGTTGTTTTGATTTCATTATGAAAAAGGGATATAAGATTTGGAGGACTGCAGGCCTCATAATGAAAGACACTGTCATAGCCCAAGAGAGAGATGACCAGAGCCTAGAACAAGTCAATGAGCCTTTTGATAAGAAGTTACATTTGAGAGCTCTTTGGGAGGTGACACAGAATTGAACAACCACTTGTATAAGTGACTCAAAAGCAGGAGTCTTGGCTACCCTCTAGATTTCATGACAGTGTTTGATTAGATAGCCATATTATAAGCACAATAAGGAGAAATGAACAAATTGAGAAAAAACAACAATTATTTTGTGAATAAAAATATTGAATTTTAAATACTTCATAAATGCCAAAAAGGAGAGAGATTTGGTTTGTTTGAATATACCACTTGGGGTCTCAAGAAATGAGATCCAGATGGAAATAGAGATTTATGAGTTATCAGCACATAGGGTTTATGGATAGCTAATTTGGAGAAAACATGTGGAACAAGAAAAGAAGTGAACCAAGGAAAGGTTAGCACTTAAGAATGTGGTTAGCTACAAATACCCAGAAAAAAATACTCAATTAATAATAGATTTTTAAAAAGGTTTTGTTTTCTCATGTGACTAGAAAACCAGAGGGGATTACTCTGAGGCTTTGCAATTGTTTAATTCTACTTTCACAGACCTAGATTTTTTTTTCTGTTTATTATCTGAATCTATTAATTTATTGTATTTCTTGTTCATACTTCATAGTTACAAAATGGTGTTGCACATCTGTCTCATAACCATATTCTAGGCAGAAAAAGAGAGAGAAGAAGAGAAGAGAAGAGAAGAGAAAAGAAGAGAAGAGAGAGGATTAAAAAAATCAGTTTCAACATTAGAAAAAAAATTTTTTTTTAAGAAATCCCAGATTATACCTTATTGGCAAAAAAGACTCACATGACTATCACTTACTGAAAGTGTATTGTCATCTCAGCACATTGCTATCTTAAGCAAACAAATTTCTAATAGTAAGAAAAAAGTATGCAATACTAATAATGACAGGCACTTAGTAAAGTCTCCCCTAAAATATGAGAACTGTGCTGTCAGCATTGTCAGAATTGGCTGCCCTTCTGAAGGACCTTGAGAAAGAGCTACATAAAAGGGCATGAAATACAGGGAGAGAACAGAAATATGTAATTCAAACAAGTAGGAACTGAGCAGAAGCCACATATATGAGTAAAGAATTAGGAAAATGTTACGTTGAAAGATTGGGAAATAGTAGCATGTTGTCTTCCTGATGCCCCCATTCCTTTGCACATGGACTCTTCTCTATTTTTAAAACTTCCCTTTATCTCTATGGTTAAAATCTTGCATAATTCCCAGGCTGTACTCTACTCACTTCTCTGAATTCTATGATGAGCTTTTCTTCTCTAATTTCTTAGTAAAGTAATTACATTGAATCATCAGGATCATTACAATAATTTGTTAAGAGATTGGAAACTCTTTAATAATTCCTTTGCATCATCTTACTTGGAAAATTGGAACATAAAGATATTTTGGGGGCTCTTAATACTAAAATACTTATTTCTCCAGATATTGTATAAGCAGGAAGCAGACACCCTGGAGTTGAGGTACAGGTAATACTGCCTTTATCTAAACATTGCCTCCTCTACCAAGGACACTTTCTTTGCTTGATGCATATTATAAATATTCCCCTTATCGTGGCCCAAATTTTGGACAACTCTACAGTACTGTCTTAGTACTATAGTTGTTCTAAGGATCACAGACTAACTTTTCCTTGACCTAATTCTGCTTTTTTCTCTTGCTTTGCAGGAGTTTATCCTAAGAGTATACCCAAATAAACTTTTTCATCATCATCTTCATCTCAGATTCTGCTTCCTGGAAACTCAATTTTAAAAGTAGATATTTAATTAACTTTGAAAATATGGACTATTGACTAATTCATTCCAGCATTCATTCAATACACATATCTGTGAATTGGATGCAGACACTTTTCTTTTGCAACAAAGAGAATAAAACTAATAATATCTCTATACCGTGATGCTTACATTTTAGTGGTAGAATACAGATAGCAAATAAATGAAAATCTAGATTGTCAGATCATAAAAAGTGTTTTAGATGCCCCTACAATGCATTGAACACCTAATAGGTATCCCCAGTATAGAAGTTGCAGAGGCAGCTATATAAACAAATCTGGGGCTCAGAGTGAAATCTTAATTGTAGATATGGATTTAGGTGTCACCAGCAGCACGTGAATAGCATGAAAATCCCAAAGACTGCGATCATCTAAAAAGTAAATATTAATAGAGGTCTAAAGATTGAGTCTTAAGCTACCACCATATGTAGAGACCACAGAGATGAACAGACAGCAAGAGATACTCAGAAGAATGGTCAGAAAGACAGAAGGAGTGCCAAGGGAGAGTCTTTCCCCCCAAAATGTTTACTATGTTAGTGAAATGTGAAACAAAGAAAAGATTGAGGAGAGTCTTCATTCTCAAGCAACAGGTTGTTGGAGAAAGAGGAGAATAAGTAGAAATGGAAAAGATATGAGAAACATTTTCATAAGAAAAAGGATGTAAGTGAAAGCTGATTATATTTTAGAGAAAGGAAAATAACAAAAAAAAGATGTCCATGAGGATTTGAATCCTCATAATTAAGAAATAATTAACCCAAGTAGGAGGATTATAGGTGGAGCTGTTTGAAGACAACAATTCAACAAGTATTCCTAAAGTACAGAGAATGCAAAGGACAGTATGCTAAACAGAAGTTCACATAGAGAAAATTAAGCCTCAACACTTCTCATGATGTCAAGGATATATTTATCATATTAAAATATCTCCAGTGCAAAGTGAAATCCAACAAATAACTTACAGTAGAAGTCAATTACATTCAGACTATTGAGCACATTTTATAAACTCATTATTTTTTAAGGAAGACAAGATAAACAAGGTAAACTATCCTCAATGGAATTCTAATTCACATGCAAAAAGGAAAATGATTATAACAATCCTGACAGTGTCATAAAGGTGACATGAAGATGGCAGCATTCTGTACAGCACTGGCCATTTGTTTCACAGGGTAAACACTCCACTCCTGTTCCTACAGCAACATGAAAAACTGGACTAGAAACTACGTAAGATGTTAAATAATTGTGTAAATATTTGAACCCAAATCTATCTGACCTTGACTTTTCACTATGCCACGTTTCTTTAATCATGATGAGATTCTGTACATTTGGAAGGGAGGTGGACTGGGGATTGAATTCAGGGGTGCTTAACCACTGTGTCACAGTTCTTTTTATTTTTTGAGACCTAGCCTTGTTGAGTAGCTAGGGCTGGCCTTGAACTTGCAGTCTTCCTGCTTCAGCCTCCCAAACTACTCAGATTACAGGCATGTATGTGCCCAGCACACTTGGCTGATTCTGTGCATTTTCAAGAGGAAGAGGTGACATTCAGTAGTGTTGAATTGGGGGTGATTTATGAATTAATAAATTGTCAGTTATTATAATTACTGTATACTTATTTTTACATTTTAAAAATATAGAAACATATACATTTAAAAATATAGAAACATACACATTTTTTAAATTGACAGTTTAATAAGTATGGAATCTTAGTCTTAGCATACAAGCAGGTATCCAGTGAGTAGTATGATGTCTCACTGACTTTCTCTTTATCCATGGGTTACATTTCCATCAGGGCTGGCAGTCATAGTGCCTTGCAAAGTTCAAGGTGTTAGAATTTGATTAAACTTCAAATATGTTTATCTGACATGAACCACAAATTCACTGTTGTCATCTAAATGTGGGTTGTATAAAATACTAATTGAAAAGCATGCCAAACATAGATTATTTTTCTGATGTTTATATAACATGATTTTAAAAACCAAGTTGAGGCTTGAACCAAACCATTTATCTGTGATATTTTGATCTTTTTCTGCATGGGGCTATAAGTTCTGCATATGTGTCTTTTATCCCCTTCCATGTTTCATTAAAAAAAAAATCCTTTTTATCCTGAATGGAAAAAAAAAAGGACTTGGCTAAGAAGGTTTATTTTATTTCTGTCTGAGTTTTGAAGGAGATGTCTAGATGTGTTTATTGTTTCTAAAATTGTTGGCAAGACAAAGAAAAGCCTTTTACTTATAAAAACCATAGGGGGGAATTTAAATTAATAAAAAGAGAATGAGAACAAGTTTAGGCCAGTCCTTTGAAACTAGCTGGGCACCTCAAAGAAAGTCACAGAAAAATGCATCAAAGATTCATTGCCTGGGATGTGCCCCTCCAACAAGTCAGACCTAAATATGCTGGGAGCAAATTATATGTGTAGGTCAATGTGCTTAAAATGTTTTAAATTCCCTGAGGTTTCATTTTTTTCAATGTCATTTGTCATTTTACTTCCCAGTTGACTTAATTAGTCTTTTACATGTTCCTGTGTATTAATACATCCTTCCCCAAATAGCTTCCTTCTCACATATACTACTTCTGATTTAACCTGTAAAATGATATAATTGAGCCTGAAATCATGGAATATGAAAACAGAGATGAGACGAAGTTCTATGACTAACTTGAATCAACTTGAATATTTTTAATGGCCCCAACTAAGGAACCTGAATAGGATACAAAGAAATTGGAAGAAAATCAAAGGGCATTGTTGTAAGAAATTCAAATGATGAGAAGGTTTTCCATTCATAAAAGTGGAAAATAGAGATGAATGTTGCTGAAAAGCTTAGGTCAACAATTTTCTTTGGAAAATGAGAAGAAAATTGCTGATCCTAAGAAGAGCTGTTTTAGTAGAGAATGAGGAACCTGATGCCAGATCAGAATTTGAAGAGTGGGGGATAATTATATCATCACTTTTAAACATCTCTTTTGAGAAAATTCTAATACAATTTTCATGTTCCATATATTTGTGAAATTACACCAAAATTCACACCCATACCAGAAACTCATAATTCTAAACTTAGCTCTCTCTGACCAGTCCTTGAAATGGGCAAATTTGGGACCTTAATCACTTGTGACAAAAACTTCACAGACTACAAATTTGAATTGCTGATCCCTTTCTGGCTAGCTATATAACCATGGGTAAGCTACCTAGCCTTTCAAAGCCCTTATTACCTCATTATAATAAAATTTCTCTCATAGAATTACTTAGGAATTAAGTGAGATTACATATGTAAAGTACCAAGTAAAATCACAGAGAAAGTGAGAAAGTGCATATGAAATGTGACCCATTTTAACTAGGAAAAATATGCATCTTTGGGCTCCTTTTCCCTCCTATATCAATACTTATGTTTGTGTTCTCCTCAATTTTTGCCTGGTTTACTTCCGTTGTCTTTTTTTTTTTTTTCTTTTTCAGTTGTAGGTGGTCACAATACCTTTATTTTATTTTTATGGGGTGCTGGGGATCGAACCCAGTGCCTCACCCTTGTTAGGCAAGTGCTCTACCCCTGGGCCACAATCCTACCCCACCCCTGCACCCATCTACCCCGCAACCGGTTGTCTTTTAACCTTTCTTCAATTTCTTTCCTAGACGGCTGCCAGGATGACCTTTCTAAAAAGCAAGCATGATTGTATTACTGCTTTACATATAGCCCTTAAAATATGTCAATAGATCCCCATAGCTCCTGAATAAAGTTCAGTGTCTTAGACTAATATTCAAAGTTCATCATGTCCTGATGCTTGTCCTAAAATCCTAGCTCTATTTCCTACAATTCTCCCACAGGAACACTTCTAATCAACCCCGCAAAACTTTCTCCCTGTCCTCAAACCCTCAGATCAGACAATGCCACACACTATCAAGTGCTTTTTACTATCCAGAGAGCTCTTCTTTTTTGTGTGTGTGGTGCTGGGACTGAAGGACCTTGTGCATGAGAGGCAAGCACTTTACCAACTAAACTATATCTTCATCCCTAAGAGAGCTCTTCTTATTCTTTGCCAAAACCAAACAGCCCCCACTATAAGGATTTTGTGGGACATCAACCTGATTGATAAGGATTTTTTTTCTATAACAATAGTATCCTGTATATTTTAGGCCTGGGTTCACATATTAGCTTTGCTATTTATTAGTTGCATACCTTTAAATTCTTACTCTTTCTGTGATTCATGGTTTTCATTTATAGAGTGGAGGCCATAATATAAAAAAAAAACTCACATTTTTGAGTTGTTATAAGGCATAAATGAGTTAACAGAGGTAAAGTTTTTTCATAATATTTAATTTTTAGTTTTAGGTGGACACAATATCTTTATTTTACATTTATGTGGTGCTGAAGATCAAACCCAGTGCCTCATGCATGGTAGGCGAGCGCTCTACCACTGAGCCACAATCCCAGCCCCAATAAAAGTAAAATTTTAACATTCAGTAAATATTAATTGTTAACATAGTGATAACCCACTCCACTCTACTATACACTACTTGAACCTCCTAGTTTTTTTTAAAGTTACAATTGATGACAATTGCTACTCAATATATATTGAATAATGAACAAATATATGGACTAAAGAATAAATTTCACCATATTGCATCTGAGGCCTAAAAGCAACAATATGAAGAAAATAATAGTTTGGAGACTGATAAAACTTTTTCATTGTATTTTAGTAAGAAACTTTATCATTCTGAGGTGGCTCTGTGCCATTATTTATACCCCATTCTTTACTACTGACTGAGGAAATCAAGTATTGTAAATACCAGTATTGAACAGTCCAGGAAGAGATATAAATTATATTTTATAAGAATTTGACTGTGTCTTAATTGAAATTTTACTTTTATTAACAATATAACAAGATTGTAATTTTTAAAAACATCAAGCCAGGCATGTTATGCACTCCCCTAATCCCAGTGGCTTGGGAGGCTGAGACAGGAGGATTGAGAGTTCAAAGCCAGACTCAGCAAAAGCAAGGCTCTAAGCAACTCAGTGAGACCCTCTCGATAAATAAAATAGAAAAACAGGCTGGGGGTTTGGCTCACTGGTTGAATATCCCTGAGTTCAATCCCTGGTACCCCTCCCCCAAATTGTTTAAAAATCTTTAGCTATTTATGTATTTAAAAACCTAGCTACAACTTTTAAGCATTTTAAATGATTTTTCTATGGTGACTCAAAATGCCTGAATAGGGGTACACAGCACTCACACACTCCTCAATAAAGTAACAGGTATATAGCTGCATTTTGAGGTGACTAACCATTTGGAGAACAATGAAAATCTGCAAGAGAGAAACTGGAACTTTGAAAGACTCAGACTTGAGAATGACAGCACAGGTAGAGAAACAAGACACCTCAACAACTGTCATCAGACTCCACAACCAGGGGAGGGATAAGGGTGAAGAGAAGTGTCTCAGCAAAATTGATCAGTGTAGATGCTGGCAGACCTATATACTAGTAATTTGCATAGTCCTCACAAGTTTTCAGACCAGTTAGATAAGCAACCTGAAATTTACACATTAAACCTGCTCTGCAAAAGAGTTTCATGTTTTCACCCAGTGAACTCCCAGGCTGCTGTAGCTAGGTGTCATCTTGAGAAGTATGTTAGTCAGCTTTCTGTCACTATGACAAAGTACCTGAGAGAAACAAGGTAAATGAAGAATGATTTATTTTGGCTGGTACTTTCAGAAATCTTTCAGAGATTTCAGTTCATGGTTGGTTGGCTCTGCTATTTCTGGGTCTGTACTGATGCAGTACATCATGGCAGGGAAAAGCTATTTACCTTATAGCTGCTAAAAGAAATACAGAGAAAGTGAGAAAAAGGGGGCCAGGGACAAGGTATAATCCCCAAGGGTAACCCCCAAGGACTCATTCTTTTCATCTAGGAACCACTTATACAGTTTCTACCACCTCCCAATAATGTCATCAAATTATGAATCCACCAATGGATTAATCCACTGATGAGGTAAAGGTCATTATGGTCTAATCACTTCCCAAAATCCTCACCTCTGAACATTGGGAACCAAGGTGGTGCATTTTTCAGATCTAAACCACACAAGAAATAAGCAATTAAATTTGTGCTACTCTAGGAATCAGAAAATCCTGAATATTCCTGTCTCTGAGACCCCTACAACTATTCCATGGCACTGACTCCAGGAGAAACTGCCTTGTAAACCCAAGCTAATCAAGCAGTGTCTATGAACCAAACCCCTCAGTGCACTGCACTGTAGGAAGTAGGTATTATGGACTGAGGAGAATGGAAGGTGCTACCTTGAGAACTAGCAGATCTAGGTACATGTTCTTTGAGATCAAGGGCATGGCTAGCTGCACATGGACTTACACTGGCTTCAGAATATGAATGGTTTCTGCTCCCCATATAAGCTGCACTCTGGGAGTCTGTTGCTGATAAGGAGGAGAAGCTGAATGTTGCTGACAAGGATGATGCTCCACCCATTGGAGTTCACTGAGGGAGTAACTCTAGGGTTTTAGTCACTGCCCTATCCTAGGCATGCAATGTCACTACAATAGAGTGTGGGGGGAAAAGCCTTGGCTCTAAGCACTGCCCCACACCTATACATGCAGTCACTGAAAGAGTCAAGAGGAATGTGGCAATTCCTGCTGCCATCACACCTATGTAGTTCCCACCATCATCTTATGTCTGAGTACACACTGCTGTTGTCAGTGTTAGATGCGAGTACCAAGGAGCAAGTGCTCCCACCAGCACCACCCCCCATGTAATGTCTGCCCCTGTACCACGGCCTGGTCAGATGTTTCAGGACCTTCACCACTGATGGGCCCTCCAGTGTCAGAGATTCCTGCTAGTATCAAAGCTAGCATCCATAGTATATGAGGAAATCACCATCATCTAATAGAAGCTACCACCCCCATTGTAGAAGCAGCTACACAGTGAAAACCCCACACCCATGGATGTCTGCACTATACCTACCTGAGCCAACAGTCTCCAGATCTGTGCATGGCCAAACAGAGACAGTCAGCCTCTCTACCTCTTCTATGATGCACTTTGCCAAAGTCGTTAATTACAGCTAAACTCTAGGGAAACTATACTATAGTACCCGGATGGAAAAAAGCCAATACTGCATACCAAATTGACACCTCAAGACACATACATCTTCAGGAGAAAGCCACTTAGTAAGAAGGCCATGTCATAGAAATGGTTGAGATAAACATCTATGAGCTGTGCAGATTTGGGGGAAGGAATTCAAGAAATATGAAGAAAACAAGGAAGCATTGGCATGGCTAGCTGCACATGGACTTACACTGGCTTTAGAACTAAAGGTAGCACCTATATGGTTTCTACTCCCAATATAAGCTGCACTCTAGGAGTCTGTTGCTGATAAGGATGTATCCAAAAGGACACAATAAATCAATAGAAACAGATCTTGAATAAATCATTATGGAAAGATACTTGATATAGAATTTAAAACAATAAATATAAAAATATTCAGTGAGACTGAAAAGAATAAAAATAGTTTAAAAATTAGAATAGTTCAAATATTAATAAGAAAATAAGCAGGGATTTTAATAAATAACCAAACATAAATTTTAGCAATAAAGATCTCAATAAGACAAAAAGTAGAGTTAAAAGCCTAAACAATAACCCAGATCAAACAGAAAAAATAACAGAACTGCAAGACAGGTCTTTTGAAATATCCCACTCAGGAAAAAGGAACTAATGAGTAAAGAGAAGATTCAAGACTTTATATGACACAGTTAAAACATATCCATCATTTTTGAGTACCCCAAGGAGAAAAAACAGAAGTTAAAGGCATATACAAAACTGATTCAAAACAGAAAACTTCCCTAACTCAGGGAAGATATGGATATTCCTATACACGATGCTTATAGGATCCCAAATAGACACAAACAGAAATATTCATAACATATTATAGTATGCTACCAAAATAGAAGACAAAGGATTATAAAATTTGCAAGCAAAAAGCATCAAGTCACATATGTGTACCCTTTTTAGACTAACAGCAGATTTCTTAGCAGAAACCATATGTACCAGAATGGATTGTAATGACAGATTCCAAATCCTAAGAAAAATTTACTGTTAATCCAAGAGTACTATCTATACCTAGTAGAATTATCCTTCAAATTGAAGGAGAAATAAAGACCTCCCGAGACAAGCAAAACCTAAGGGAATCCATGACCACAAAACTGGACTTTAAAAAGATGCTTAATGGAACCTTACATCCAGAAACAACAACAACAACAACAAAATATAACTACAATCATGAACATATAAATCCATTAGAAAAAAAAGATATACAAAAGAGAACTAAAAAACAATCAAATTTTATCAAATAACACAGATGAAGAGAGGAAGAACAAAGAATAATCACAATTAAAAGAAAGTCAACAAAATTATAGAAATATTCCCTTACTAATCAATAATTACATTGAATACAAATGAACTAAATTCTCTAATTGCAAGATAAAGACTGGCTGAATAGTACCCATACTAAGTGACAAAAATTAGACTTTAAAAATTGTAAGGAGGGACAAAGCAGATCACTGTAAATGATAAAAATATCAATTCAACAAGAAGATATGATGATTGTAATTTTACATGGACCTATTGTCAGAGCACCAAATTTATAAAACAAACACTATTAGACCTAAAGTGAGAGATGAGCTCCAGTACAATAATAGTAAGGAACTTCCTTCAACACCACACTTTGATCATTCATCTATGCTGAGAGCCACATCCGAGTTGGAATGGCCCCTGGCATTTTGCCAATAGTATTGGTTGAGAGGCGAGCCATTAAGATGATGCTGAATTGATTCAATTGTATATTAGACCTTTACTGTCTTTACTTTGGAGTTCTGGTGATACTTTGGAGTTCTCAAGGGGATTCCTGGAGAATTCGCATTGGTTGGGGTGTGGTGTGTCCGAATGTTTCATCCAATAGTTGGAGAATACACACTTTTATTAGTACATGAAACTTTCTTGAGAAAGCACAATACATTAGTCCATAAAACAAGTTATATCAAATTTTTTAAAAAACCTTGAAATCATATCCTACATCTTTTTCATTACAATGGAATAAAACTAGAAGTTAAAAACCAAACCAAACCAAAACAAACAAACAAACAAGATCTTAGAAATCATACAAATATGTGAAGATTGAGCAACACGGTTTTGAACAAAAAAAATGGCCATCAAATAAAATCAAAAGAGAAATTTTAAAATCTATCAAAATAGCTAAAAATGGAAACATTAGTACTAATATACAAACACATGTGATACAGCAAAAGTAGTAGTATAGGGGAGGTTTACATAAGTGCCGATATCAAAATATAGAAATACTGTAAGTAAATAACCCAATGATATATCTCAAGGACCTGGAGAAGCAAGAACAAAAACAAATAAACCCTAAAGTTACTAAAAGGAAAGAAATTACAAAGACCAGACTAGAAACAAATGGAACAGAGACTATATACACATATAAATAAATGAAGACAAAGGATCAATGAACCAAAGTACTATTTTTTCAGAAAAGATAATCAATATGAACCTTTTGCTAGGCTAACCATTCATGGAAGAGAAAAGAGGGCTAGGAATGTAGCTCAGTGGTAGAGCAATTGCCTAGCGTCACATACCACCCCTGAGTTCAATACCCAGTACTGCCACAAAACAAAACAAATAAAAACCCCACAAGAATGAATTAAATAAATAAAATCACAGATGAAAACAAAGAAATTAGAAATTACAGCTGATACCACAGAAATCCGAAGGATCATTAAGGATTGTTTTAAAACTCTACATAGTAATGTGTTGGAAAGCCTAGAAGAAATGGATAAATTGTTGGATGTGTATGACCTACCAAAATTGAACCATGAGGAATTTTTAAAGGAGAATAAACATATAACACGGAGGCTGAATCAATAACACTCAATCTCCCAACAAATAAAAGCCCAGGACTAGATGGTTTCACTGCTGATTTCAGCAAACCATTAAAGATGAATTAATGCCAATACTTCCCAGAAATGAGAAGGACAGACCCTGGTAAACATATTCTATGATGTTGGCATTACAGATTACCAAAACCTGACAAGGATACAAAAATAACACTGTAAAAAGAAAACTACAGACAAATATTTCTAATGAACATATATACAAAAATTTTCAAGAAAATACGAATTGAATCCAACAGCACATCAGAAAAGATTACTCACCATGATTATTAAGTTTTCCTCCCAGAGACCAAGGATGGCTCAAGATAGGCAAATTAATATATCTAATATATCACATCAACAAGATGACAAAAATTATCTTAATACATGCAGAGAAGGAATATTAAAAATGTCAGCACTCCTTCATAATAGATGCAGAACACAAATTAGTATTGGAAGGATAATACTTCAACATGATAAAAGCAACAAATTACAAATCTATAGCCAACATAGAGAATGATCAAAGCTGAAAACTTTTCCACTAAGATCAGAAATACATGAATATCTACTATTTCCACTATTATTCAATAGAGTACAAAAAGTTTTAGAGTAATAAGTCAAGATACAGAAGAATTATACAAAAAGAAGAAATTCAAATTATCCACATTTGCAGATAATGTTATTCTATGCAGAAAACCTAGATTCCACCACAGATTATTAGAATTGATAAATTCAGTGAGGTTGTAGGATAAAAAAAATCAACATACAAAATGAGTAAGTATCTTTTGTGCACCAATTAAAAAAAAACTGCTGAGAAAGAAAGCATGAAAATAATCTTATTCCCAATAACTACTAAAAATGAAATAATACATACATAAATAAATTTAACCAAATACATGAAAGACTTCTAAAATAAAAAAATTGGCAAACACTAAAGAAAACAATGAAGACAGAAAATATGGAAAAATTTCCAATGTTCATGTGCTAAAAGAATTAATTTTGTTAAAAAATCCATCTTTTAACAAAAATTGATTTAAAGATTCAGTACAATCCACATCAAAACACCAATGACATTCTTAACCGAACTTGAAAAAAAGCTAAGGCGAGGAATCTTAAGCAAAAAGAATAAAACTGGAGGAAATGTGATAACACCTGACTTTAAGTTATACTACAGAGCCATGTTACTATGGTATTGCCATAAAATACCAGGAATACCGTCATGGTATTGGCATAAAAACAGACATATAGAAAACTAGAACAGAATAGCATCCCAGAAATAAAACTACATATTTGCATTCAACTGACTCTTGATTATGACAACAGAAACATACATTGGAAAAAAGACAGCCTCTTCAATAAATGGTACTGAGAAAACTGGATCCCCACATGCAGAAGATTGAAACTTGACTCCTATCTGTTATTCAGAGGTAAAATGACTGGATTATGACAGTTGTTACCTAATCATGGGTTAATCCACTGATATGTATTAGGTGGGAGGTAACTGTAGGCAAATGAAGTATAGCAGAAGGAGGTAAGTTACCGGGGGCCTTCCTTAGTTTATATTTTGTCCCTAGTGAGAGTAGCTCTGTCTGCTTCTTTGTAGTCCTGGGCTGTTTTCCTCCTCCATGCCCTTCTACCATGATGTTCTGCTTCATCTAGGGACCACTGAAGTCATGAGCCCACACCAACTTTTCCTCCTCTACATTGTCCTTATCAGGTCTTTTGGTCACAGTGACAAAAACAAACAAACAAACAAACTAATATACTAACTCTCCCCATGCACTCAAATCAACTCAAAATGTATCAAAAACCTAAATGTAACATCTGAAACCCTAAAACTACCAGAAGAAAACAGATCTAGAACACTAAGACATTGACACAGACAATGGTCATTTTAGGAGGACTCCAAAAGCTCAGGAAACAAAAGCAAGAATTAACAAATAGGATGACCTCAAGCTAAAACAAAACAAAACAAAACAAAAACAAAAACAAAACAAAACAAAACTGCTACAGACCAAAGGGAAATAACCAGCAAAGAGCTAATGTACAGAATGGGAAAAAAATATTTGTGAAGTATTCATCGGATACAGAGTCAGCATCCAGAATAGATAAGAAACACCAAAGGCTTAGCAAAAATAAAAGTAATCCAGTTTGAAGAATGGGTAAGTGGGCCCGGCATTGTGGTACATGCCTGTAATCCCAGTGGCTGGGAAGGCTGAGGCAGGCAGATGGAGTTCGAAGAGAGCCTCAGCAATGGCCAGGGACTAAGCAACTCAGTGAGACCCTGTCTCTAAATAAAATACAAAATAGGGCTGGGGATGTGGCTCAGTGGTTGAGTGCCTTGAGTTCAATCCCCAGTGCTGCCCCGCCCCAACACACACACACACACACAAAAAAAGAAGGGGAAAATCCAAATGATCTGAAATCCAAATCTGAATGGACAATTCTCAAAAAACACGTGGTCAAAATATATGAAAAAATCATCAATATTTTGAGCAATCAGGGAAACGCAAATCAAATTACAATGAGAAACCATCTCATTTTATCCAAAAAGTAACAAATGCTAGTGAGGCTATGAAGAAAAAGGAGCTCTTATACACTGTTGGAATGTAAGTTAGTATAATCATGGAGACAGTATAGTATGAAGACTACTGAAAAACTGAAAGTAGATCTACCTTATGATCCAACTATCCCACCTCTGAGTATGTTTTTAAAAGAAATGAAATTAGCATACCCAAGAGATACCTGCATACCTATATATATCGCTACACTATTCATAATAGCTAAAATATGGAATCATTCCAGGTGCTCATTAACAGATAAATAGATAAATAAAATGTGGCATATATACACAATGGAGTATTATTCAGACACAAAAAATAAAATTCTGTCATTTGCAGAAAAATGGACCGAACCACTGAAGGACATTTTGTTAAGTAAAATAAGTCATACCCAGAAAGAAAAGTGCCATATGATCTCTCATATGTGAAGCCAAAAAAAAAAAAAAAAAGTTGACCTGAATGTGGAATAGTGATTAATAGAGCTGGAGGGTCTACAAATGGAGATTGGATTTGATCACTATACTCTGTATGCATGTGTGAAATTATTATAATGAACTCTATGAGCATGTACAATTAATACTTGTTTATCAAAAAAACTAATTATTTTAAAAAATATTTTATAGTTGTGCTTAGATGAGATATTCATATATTTAATATATCATGAATAAACCAAATATTATGCATACTGTGGTCCCAACTTTCAATGAATCAAATTTATTCAATAACATGTCATTAAACATATTAGGGTTAATATTCAGGACCTTAGAATTACTTGTTTTAAAAAGGAAAACAGTAATTTTTAAGTAGCTAGCATAGAATGTTTTCTCTCAAAAAACAAAATTAATGAACTAGTGACCATGAATTGACATTTCTGACTCAGTTTTAAAAAGACAAAACTCATCAAACAGAATGACAATACTTACTTTGTGGAGCAAATAATTGTGCCTTCTCAGCTCCTAATTCATAACTTCTCTTGTCATTCAGAAAATATTGCAAAGGAAAAATATAATTCCAAACCATTAGTAATTTGGGAAAGAAAGTAAATAAAAGCATTATCCACAAAGACAGAAGAGTAAAACAAACTTTTTTAAGTATATTCACAAACCAATAAAGAATCTGAGCCATATATAGCCTTCTGAAGATTTTTTCTTCAAATACTTTTTCTAACCCAAACCTGCCTATAACTTTTCTGCATAGACCCACACTTCTAAATGAGAACCCTTGACGAATGTTCCTCACATCCTTACCATGCTCACAGCCAACCCTTGGCATTTCTCTTACTCTTCCTTTGAGTTCTGTAATCTTCTGATCCCTCCATTTTCTTGATTCTCTACCATTTTATTCATGTCTTATTGATGGTCTTATACTCACCTTTTGGAACAGGTGGACAAATCTTCTTTGACACTGATTTTGCTTTCCGATGTCTGATCACTCTGATTCCCTGAACCAGGCCTATTGTGGTCATTCATCAGTGAGGAGGCCTGGAAGAACCCCACCCAGCCCTAGGAATAAATATGAAATTATTTTTAATGATAAGTAATAGAGAGTTTTGATCCTGCATACATTTCTACAGTCATAAGATGTTGTGTAAATTATTTTTCTCACACTTTGAAACATACTGACTTAAGAATTAATACATAAAGGTCATGTTATATTTTAATATTCATCATGAGTAGCAAAATGCAGGTCTTAAAAATAAATTTACAGAGGTTTGAAGTTTTGAGCATTATCCTAATAGGTATGATCTAAGACTACATAAATATGAATAAAAGGCATTTCACATATTTGCTCATTAAATGCAGAACTTGAGCAAATGAAATATTAAGATTGAAATATTATGCCCAAAAATATTTTTAGAAGAGCATCCAATCAATATTTCAGCTATGTCAAGCAGAACAAGCTAGACCTAGCATTTTGGGCCACTTTTATTCAGTTATCTTTTATAACTGTCACCAAATATAATATTCTTGAATAAGAAAAGATAACCATATAAGCCACTTTTATTTGTTTTTTGCAGGTAAGAGTTATCTTTACCACATAAGAACAAGCATTTTAAACTAAAAGTGTAGATATCCAAAATATAAATAATTATTCTCTAAGAAATTATGCCTATGTAATCATAAATAAATGGTATAATGTGAGAAAATTTATTCTGACTCAGGTTTATAAATATCAATCTCTAAAATTAATAATGAAAATAATAACCATTCACTTCTATTCATTTTTTTCTAAGACAAATCCAACTTTCTTATTACAGCATTTTGAGCTTCAGTATAAATTTTAAAAACATTTAAAATATGCCATAGGCACAATTAACTGTCTATAGTCATAAGATGAAAATAACTGTTATGAAACACAATTTAGGGCAAATATATTTTAATTAATCTTTTTAGTTAATACTACTAATTGCGTTCTGTTTGAAATAATAATAGGGCTATCACATTAAGCATTTTTTAACTCAAAATCACCTGTGATTTTTGCAGAATTGTCATGAATATTTGTATTTTAAATTAACTTAATTTTAACATGAGTAGCAAGAAACACCATAACAGCTAAAATCAATTGATTATTTGTTCATTTTTATAAGCAAAATCAGATTCAGCATTTCAGAGACAAATAATACATTCTTTTAATTTGGGTATTGGAACAAGGTTGCTCCTGTAACATTATATAAGCAAGCCTATATTTTCAAATGTTAAGTTTCCAGGGGAAACTATTCACTGGATGATTACAAATGTGAGAGAATTTCCATATACAGACACTTAACAACTTTCCATTATCCTTCAATATGATCTTTAGATTAATTTGCAGTCAGAGGAGAAGTTTGAGAACAAGAAAAGAAAGAATAAGGAGGCATATGTGTAATCAACAGTGACTCAAATTGAAAAAGAGTGAATACCACAGAGGAGAAAAATCAATGTCATTCACCTCCAACAATAGCCATCTTGTATAAAAATTTAGTTTTGACAATATGTTAGTGAGCCTTTCATCATTGTGATTGATATACCTGATAATAACTAATTAGAAGAGGACAAGTTTATTTTTGATCATGGTTTCAGAGATTCAGTCCCTAGTTGGCTGACTCCATAGCTCTGGTACCAAAGTAAGACAGAGCATCATGGTGGAAGGTCATGGCAGAGGGAAGCTGCTCAGCTCAAGACAGATAGGAAGCAGAAAACGTTTACATTCAAGTAACCATCATGCCCCTGGTGACCTAATTCCTCTAGCCATGACCTACTTACCCACATTTACCCACAATTACCACTCATTAATCCATTCATATTATTATTCCTATTATTCCCTCAAATGGGCTGCTTCAGCTATAGCCCTAAGAATATAATCATTTCACCTCTGAACATTCCTGCTTTATCTCATACACAAGAGTTTAGAGGATACCTCATATCCAAATCATAGCATTCTGTCTTGACCCCCTAAAACTTATGCCCATCTCACAATGCAAAATATATTTAATCCATTTCCAAGAGTGCCTATATTCTTAAAAGTCTCTGCATTGGCCCAAAGTCCAAGTCCAAAAGCTCCTTTGAAATTCAAGGTAAACTATCAGCATGAGCTCCTATAAAAACCAAAATAAAGTTACAAACATACAATATGTGACACAGAGTAAACATTTTTATTCTAAAAGGAACACATAGGGGCATAGAAAGAAGGGATAGGACCAAAGCAGTACCAAAATCCATTTTGGCAAACAAGCCCTGCAGTTCCCCATCCAGTATCTGAGGTATATGGCATGGTGATGTCCTCTCCAAAGTGCTTGAATAGCTTCACGTCTATGGTCTTTCTGGTTGCAGCCTCTATGCCCTCTTTCTTGGCTTACTTTTGCATGATTTCTGCAGTGTTTCTTGGCAGACATTCCATGTTATTGGCATCTCTTAGTCTGAGAGGTCTCCACTATAGCTTTGACTTCTCTCTCACTTCTTTATACCTCACCCTCTCAAAGGCTGCCTGCAGAGATTATGACATTGCTATACTTTTTCTGACCTCCTAAATCTTTCTTTGAAGTCTTTTTTTTTTTTTCAGAGTAGAAATTAGAAGTTTATTAAAGGACAGCAGAAAAGACTTCTCCTGGAGGAAGAAGGGGACCCAAGAGGTGGAATCCCTCTTTGAAGTCTTAATGGCATCCTTCATGACACCCTAACTCCAGCACCCTAGATTCCTGTAAAACCAGCACCATGTGGAAAATAACAAGGTCTGCAGCCATCTTTAGTGTGGTACACAGGTCTCCTGGGACCATGCCTGCAGTGACCTCTGAGTTTCTGGGAAGTTCAATAGAGTAAAAATTCTCAGGCACCCCACCTCATCCCATGCAAACTAGTATGGCCCTATGGTCTCTTCATAAATCAATTTTTATCTTTATTCTCTTTTACTTGAGATAGGTGTGGTCATGCCAATTCCTGAGATGCCCTTAAGCTGTCTTTCCTACTGTCTCTATGTAAAGTATCTAGAGTCTCTTTAGTGGCTATGACCTCTTCAACAACCACAACTTCCTTCTTCCTTGGCCTAGTTTTACATGAATTTTTTGGCCAAATTCCAAAAAATCTTTCTACTCTGCTTTCTGCTCATGATATCACAGTAAACTTGACTAAAAGCACTAGCAATATTCATGCCACAACCTGAATGTTGTGATGTCTTGACATTTCCTCCATCAGATTAATTAGTCCATCACCTTTAAATTTCATCCTCAAAATTCTCAGGACATGGGAAAATGTAGACCTCTTTGCCAGAGCATTACGTGAATGGCCTCTAGTTTAATTTCCAATAATGTTCATCTTCCCCTCTGAAACGGAAATGACCATTTTTACTGCCCACCATCCTACCATCATGTTCTTCTAAGCTCCTAATAGAAACACTCATTAATCTCCACTTACAACATTCTAAGGCTTTTCCATTCTCCCTTACCAAACTCTTCCAAACTTCTCCCACAAACTTGTTCTAAATGTTTCTGAACCATATAGGAAACAGTCTCAGCAATGACTACACTCCTGGTACAAATTTATATTTTAATCATCTTTTCATCACTATGATCAAATACCTGGCAAGAAAAACTTAGAGGAGGAAAAGTTAATTTGGCTCACAATTTCAGAGTATCAGTCCATGTTCAGTTAACTCCACATCTCTGGGCCAGAGATGAGGTTGAACATCATGGCAGAAGTGTGTGGCAGAAGGAAGCTTATCAGTTTATGACAGTCAGGAAGCAGGAAGAGCTTGTGTTTAAAGAACCATAGATAAAGTAATTTCCCCCAAAACATGACCCCAGTGACCTGTATCCTCCATACCCTACCTACCTAAAGTTACTACTCACTAATCTATCCAAATTATTAAATCCTTCAAGTGGACTAATAAACTGATAAGGTTATAGGTCTCATAATTTTATTTCAACCCTGGACATTTCTGCATTATCTCATGCATGAGCTTTTGTTTAAAATCTCATATGCAAATCATAACAGGCAATATGGAACATACCTTCACAAGGACAGATGTTGATATGGTAGATTCAGGTCTCAGACTAATACATACTCAAGTATAAATATATTATCTCAGACAAATTATTAAACATCAGTGAGTTTCATTTTCTTTGCCTGACCAATAAACAAAGTTGTCTGAAGATTATGAGATTAATATTAATGCATTCGGTACAATGTCTGATAGAATGGTGTTTTGAATAGTTTGAGTGGTCTGTCCAAAACTAAGGTTAAAATTTAATTGTCATAACAATCTTAAGAAGGGGGGCTTTCATGATTGATGTCATTTATATAAGGCCAATTTTATTCTATTTTTGTTTATCTTGCCTTCTCTTTGTCCTGTTTTCCACTGCCTCTCTTTCAAGAAGCTGGCACTTGATCCTGGATTCTCAGCCTCCAGAACTATGTAAAATACATTTCTGTTTATTATAAATTATTCAGTCTCAGGTATTTTGTCACAGCACCACAAAACATACCAGACAGTCTCTCTTAGATGTGGTTCCTTATTATTAGTGACTCAGGTTAAATATAGAGCTTTGGGCAAATTATTTACTGTACCCTCCATGTCAGTCACTTTTATAGTAGATACCAACTACATTATTCAAACAGTTCACAAAATCAGATACATAAATTATACCATTATTTTTCTATAACTTAAACTACAATTCTTGAGACCATAAGTTCACCAATGTCAAAAATATTTAATTCTACTAATTAGCAGTAATTGCTTCTTTTTGAAACTCAATTCTTTTAGAATTCTACTTTCCCCACATAGTACCAACACCAACACTACTATGAGAATATATAAGCATACATATACAGAAGTGTGATTTTCTAAATTATCTATATTTAGAGTGGATAGTGGCATTATACCTCACATTGACATTAGAAGCCCTTCTAGTTATCATACTTTTTTTTGGCTTCTTTGGCTTGTATTGAAATGTTGCTCATCTACATTTGATTCACTATGTTACAATTGCCTTTAATGACCAAGTTCATGACCCCATACTCGGCTTTAAATGCCAAAGCCACCCAATTGCCTCTCCTTATTTGTAACCATAAGTTTTATTTTGGTGGTTTGGTCCACTTATCAATTCTGAATCCTTGGGCAGGGTTGAGTAATCAGGAATCTTGGTTCTTTCCTCACATTGCTGTGGGAGTTCATTACAATAAGACCGCCCTGATGTCTTGATTTGACTAAGAATATTCTCAGTCACTATTTCTCCATTTCTAGGTGCCTTTTGGACACTGAGTTTTTCCATAAGACCATCACCTTCTACTGTGGGAAGCCAAGCAATTAGTTTTTACTTCCCCATATTGAGAGTTAGACAAAAACACTTTCCTTTGACTAGAACTTTATTCAGACTACCCAGAGTCCTCTGTTTTACTAGGACTTTTTTGTTGAGTAAGAATTTTGCATACTTTATAGAAAATCCCCCATTCATAGTATCTGATCACTTTTCAGTATTTTATCACCCTGTCTTATTTTTCACAATAATCTTAACAAGTAGGTTTGGTCATTAGGCCTTTTATCCATGATGTTTCTCTCAATAGTTTTCCATCCACCAACCTTACCCTACAACTTGGTTATAAATCCTTATTTGTCTTTATTATAAAGGATTAACATCTGTCTTATATCTTTAATAATGGGCATTTTCCCTTGGCTGGTTTCTATCATCTCTTCCATTCTTTAAGGTTTTGTCCAAAAATAAGGACATCTGACTCTTTCCTGGACCAAGTTTTCTAGGATCTAGTCACATTCCATTGTGTTTTCTCTTCCTTTAAACTAATCAAACAAATCCTTACTTTTCCTTTTTAGGATATCATTTCTAGGCTCAAATTTCAACATTTTCTGGCTCTTGATATTTAAAAGAAAGCTTCTGGTAGTTAATGGGTAAAACAAGATAAGTAAAACTTAAGTCTCAGCATGATTCTTGCAATTAAAAGTCTGTCTTTTGAAATCTCTGTCTTGGTGGATACCAAATTGGCAGATTAGAGAAGATAACTTTCCTTGTTGCTCCATTGTGTGAAACCAAGAAAGCAGACACATAGCATCTCAGCAAGGTGTGAGTGGGGTGTAGAATTTACTGGAAATTAATTCTGGACATTTGAAGCAGATCAAGGACACAGGAGGTTGAACATAACAAAGAAGAAATCTCTAGCACCTCTGCCACTGGTAGTGGCATTTGCCAGTATGATCCTCCCCATGTGAAAATAGTGAAGAGATACATCAATTAAAGGAAACTGCATTTTTATGAGGCCTGTCTGGGTATGGAGGGATCAGAGATCAAAGACACTCCCTGACTAACCTGAAAGGTATCCCTCACAAATATAACAGTGCAGGAAAAAAGTTGCATCTCTCCCAGATGCCACAGAGAATTAAGGAAGAAACCGCTTTGCAACTATGGTGAAGGGGCTGGCAGATGGGGAAACTGATAACTGTGCCTGGCCCAAAATGCACACCACACAGCATACAGCGTGCCTAAGTGACCAGAAGAAAATGAAATGTACAGAAGGGTTTATACAAAGAAATACTGTTTAGGGAAAGTGACACAGCTTACACCCTCCAGACATGCCACTTGAAAGATCAGCTGGGAGAGACTCACCCAGCAGGGAATTTGAAAGGGTGATTGAGTTTGGAGACTGAACCCAAGAGTCCAGAACACAGACTAACCCCTTCACCCCATGAGTGAAACTCAGGGGTACATCTTGGGGTGGGGGCAGTTTCCCAGAGTGATCCAGCAACTGCAGAGCTGAAGAGGTGCACTGGATTAAAATCTTCAGACCAATAAACAGAGAACCCAGAGCCTACCTAAGCCTAAACCCCATACCCAGGATCCCCAACTACAGAATTTCCCTTCAAACTCTAGCAACCCCACCTAACACAACAGAGAAGAGAGGCTGAGAATATTTTGAACACCAACAGAAACAAATCTTTAAATTTTCATCAAGATATTTTTTTTCTTCTTTATTCTTCTCTCTGCTCATTTGTGACCTGAATGGATCATGGACACTTAAACATATTCTTAAGTATTTCTTTTTTCTCATTCCTAGCATTTTTTGAAGGTGGTTATTTTCTGTGGATCGGTATTTTGATGAGTAATATGTTTGATTAGTATATATTGATTTTGTTCTTGTACGCTTTCATTTTTATTTCATGCATCTTTTGTCTCACTGATCTGTTTTCTTTGATTCTCTATTTTCTTCAGCTAACAGCAATCTCTATTGATCTCTCTTTCACTCTTCCTTTATTATTTTTACTTCTATTTTCTCTCCTCCTCCCTCATAAGAATCACATTCTACATAACTTCTGTTCTATTCCTGTTCACCACTTAAAATTGTAAACCCTTTTGTAAACTTATCATTTGTACTGTGGGCAATCACTGATTATATAATTTCTGTTTATTGTAAAAATAACATTGTAGCTACATAGCAGGAACTATTTGGTTTAATGCTGTATATTGTTTGCATTGTTTTCTGTTGTTATCTGTCTCCCCCTAAATTGTGAGGTACTGGAAACCTTCAAGGACACCAAGAGTCCATAGAGTAGAAATTCTACTGCCTCAAAAACCACACTGTTAAATGAGTAGACAAACAACATGAAAAAGCAAGGGAACAAACTGCCCCAAACAAACCAAAATACTTCAATAACAGCCACAGTGGAAGAACTATTAGAGAAGGAGTTTAGAAAGTTCATACTCAAATTGATCTGTGTAGTAAAAGACAATGTAAAGAGTGAATTCAGGGAGGAAAATACAAAAAGCTAAATATTACTTTAATAAATATATAGGGATTCTGAAAAATAATCAACATAAATACTCAAAATGAAGGAATGAATCCATAAAACAAATTAAATATTCATTGGAAATTATTAAAAGCAGACTGGACAATTTGAAAGACACAGTTTCAGGCAATGAAGACAAATATATAATCTTGAAAATAAAGTTGACCATGGATAAAAGATGTTAAGAGACCATGAATAGAACTTCCAAGAGATATGGGATAATAGGAAAAAACAAACTTGAAAATTATTCCTGTTATAGTTTGGATGTGAGGTGTTCTGCAAAAGTTCATGTGTGAGACTGCCGCAGTCCGGCTGCAGCAAAATAACCGGGGGGTGACGAACAACTTGTGCAGATTGATACAGCAGGAGTGGAAGCCGTTTATTGTAGGACAGGAGCGGTATTTATACATTCCACACAGCTTATCTAATTAACATAAACTAGATACAGCAGTCAACCAATCAGGAATCTCCACACTTAATGGCTCGCTTTTGTTACTTCTCAAACCACTCCCTCTGGCATTTTGCCAGGCACCATCCAGACTTGTTTACGAACTCTAACATTCCCCTGGCAAAATGTCAGGTGTTATTTTGACTTGTTTACAGACTCTAACATGAGACAAGGCAAGAAGGATTAGAGAAGAAATTACTGGGTTATGATAGTCTTAATCCAATCAGTGAATTAATATCCTGAGTGGTATATATTTTATATCTTGAGAGTGGAGTATCTCTCTGCTTCCTGATCATCATGTGAAGTGATTCCCTCTACTATACTTTTCCACCACGATGCTCTGCCTCACCTTGAGCCCCAATGAATGGAACCAGCTGTCCATGGACTGACACCTCTGCAACTATGAGCCCCCAAATAAACTTTTTCTTCTTTACAATTATTCTTGTCAGGTCTTTTAGTGACATCAGCAAAAGAGCTGACTAAAACAATCAGGATAGATGAAGGCTCAGAAATACAAATCAAAGGAATGCACAATCTTTTTAATGAAATAACATCTGAAAAATTCCCAAAATTTAAGAACCAAATAGAAAATAAATACATGAGGTATGCAAAACCCCAAATATACAAAATTACAACAGACCCAAACCAAGGCACATTATTATGAAAATGCCTAACACTCAGAATAAGGATAAAATTTTAAAGTTGGCCAGAGAAAAATGACAGGTCACATTTAGAGGTAAACCAATATGGGTCTCAGCTAATTTTTCAACTCAGAACCTCAAAGCGAGGAGGTCTTAGAAAAACATATACTAAGTTCTGAAAGAAAATGGGTATCAACCAAGAATACTACACCCAGCAAAATTACACTTCAGAATTAATGATGAAATAAAAACTTTCCATGATAAACAAAAGTTAAAAGAACTCACAATGAGAAAGCCTACACAAGAAAACACACTCAACAAAATATTTCATAAAGAAGAAATGAAAAATAAAAAGGAGAACCAGCAAATGAGAAAATACACAAAAATAGTAGACAATCAAAGGAGAAACTAATTCAAATTGAAAACCAAAAATACATCAAAATGACAAGTAATAAAAATCATATATCAATAATAACATTGAATTTAAATAGCCCAAACTCATCAATCAAAAGATAGATGTGTAGATTGAATTTTAACAAGAAGACCCAACAATATGCTGTATCCAAGAGACTCATGTTATTAAAGACACCCACTGAGGATAAAAGGATGGGAAAAAATATCATTCACATGGATCATGTAAACAAGCAGGGGATTCTATCCTCATATCAGATAAAGTGGACTTCAAGCCAAAGGTGATCTAAAAGGACAAGGAAAGCCATTACATACTGCTTAAGGGACTTTTACATAAACAAGACATAACATTTGTAAATATCAATAGCACAAACAATGTAGCATCTACATACATCAAACAGACCCTTCTCAATTTTAAGAAACAAACAGTCCGCAATTCAGTAATACTGGGTGACTTTAACATGCCTCTTTCATCACTAGATAGATGCACACAAAAAAGAAAAAAAAACTAAAGAAGCATAGAACTAAAAAATACAATTCATAATTTAGACTAAGAGACATATAGAATGCTTCATCCATCAATAACTTAATAAACTTTATTCTCAATAGCACATGTATCCTTCTCTAAAATAGACCATATCTTAGGCCACTTAGATCTGTGTAGTAAATAACTTAATAAACTTTCTTCTCAATAGCACATGTATCCTTCTCTAAAATAGACCATATCTTAGGCCACTAAGTAACTCTTAGAAAATACAAAAAAAAAAAAGAGATAATATCTTGCATTCTATCAGATTATAATGAAATGAAATTAGAAATCAATGATAAAAAATAGATGCTACTCCAATACCTGAAGACTAAATATACACTATTGAATGACCAGTAGATAGCTGAAAAAATCAGGATAAAATAAAACATACTTAAATGTAAGTTGGAATAGCGACACTAAATATCAAAATCTCTGGGACACTATGAAGGCAGTCCTTGAGCTCATTTATTGAAAGGATAGAGAATCACCAAATAAATAATCTAACATCTCAAATCCCTAGAAAAATAAGAAAAAAAGTCAACATCAAAAGGAGGACAAGATAGGAAATAATTAAAAATCAGAGCTGAAATCAATGAAATTGAAACAAAAAAAATCAACAAAAAGTTTTTTCTTTGAAAAAATAAATAAAATGGATAAACCCTTAACCAAACTAACAAAAAAGAGAAAAAAACCCTCAAATGTCTCAAATTCACGATGAAAAAGAAAATATTACCACAAACACTACTGAAATATAGATGATAATCAGATACTGTTTTGAAAATTTATACTCTAGTAAAGTAGAAAAACATAAAGACATAGACAAATTTTCAGAGATATATTACCTACCTGAATTGAATCAGGAAGACATAAAAATTTAAAGAGTTCAATTTCAAGCAATGAAATTGAATATGCCACCAAAAGTGTACCAACTACGAAAAGCCCAGGACCAAATTCTCAGCCAAGTTCTACCAAACCTACAAAAAAAGAACTAACACTCATCTTCCTCAAATTATTCCATTAAATACAAAGGTGGTAACCTTCTAAACTCATTCTATGAAGCTATTATCACCCTAATAACAGATAAAGACACATTAAGACAACAAAACTTCAGACCAATATCCTTGATGAACATAGGTGCAAAAATTCTTTAAAAAATCCTGGCAAACCCAACACAAAAATACATTTAAAAGACAGTGCATTATGATCAAGTGGGGCTCATCCCATGAATGCAAGGTTGGTTCAACATGTGGAAGTCAATAAGCGTAATTCATCACATCAATAGACTTAAAGCCAAGGATCTCATGATTATCTCAAAAAAAGCACTTGACAAAATAAAGCACCCATTGATGCTCAAAATACATGACTCAACATTGTAAAAGCTATATGTGCTAAAGCCAAGGCTAACATCATTCAAAATGGAGAAAAATTGAAAGCATTCCCTCTAAAAACAGGAACAAAGCAGGGATGCCCTCTTTCACCATTTTTATTCAACATAGTTCTTGAAACCTGAGTCAGAGCAATTAGGTAAAGAAAGAAATTAAAAGGCCATGGATAGTAAAAAATATAAAAAATTAAAAAAAAACATTATCCCTAGTTATGGACAATATGATTCTATATTTAGTAGACTTAAAATAAAACTCAACCAAAAAATTTCTTGAACTCATAAATGAATTCAGCAAAGTAGCAGGATATAAAATACACCCTTGAATCAATTGCATTCCCATACATGAATCACCTGAAAGTAAAATCAGAAAAACTATCCCATTCACAATAGACTCAAAAATAAATACAATAAGCAATATATAATACTTAGGAATTAACAGGTGAAAGACCTCTACAATGAAAATTATAGAACACTAAATAAAGAAATTGAAGAGGACTTCAGAAGATGAAAAGACCTCTATATTCTTGGATAGGCAAAATCAATATTGTCAATATGGCCATACTATCAAAAGTGCTATTCAGTTCCTATTACAATTCCAATGACATATTTCATAGAAATAGAAAAAGCATTCATGAAGTTCATTTGGAAAAATAAGAGGCTCAGAATAGCCAAAGCAATCCTCAATAAGAAAAATGAAGCAGAAGTCATCACAATACCAGACTTTAAATTATACTATAGAGCTATAAAAACAAAAAATGGCATGGTATTGGCACAAAAAAAACAGGCATGAAGACAATGGAACAGAATATAAGACACAGTGACAAACCCACAAAAACGTATTTCATGTTAGACAAAGGAGCTATAAACATGCATTGGAGAAAAGATAGCCTCTTCAACAAATGATGCTGGGAAACTAGAAATCTGGGTGTCATAGAATGAAATTGAACCTCTATCTCTCACTAGCACAAAACTCAATTCAAAGTGAATCAAGGATTTAGTCATTAGACCAGAAACTCTAAGCTTACTTCAAGAAAAAGTAGTACCAACTTTCCACCATGTTGGCTTAGGAACCAACTTCCTCAATAATAATCCTAAAGCTCAAGAAGTAAAATCAAAAATCAATAAATGGGATGATATCAAACTAAAAAGTTTCTTCATAGCAAAGAAAACAAATCAAGAATGTGAATAGAGAGCCTACAAAATGGGAGAAAAAGTTTTGCCACCTGTGCCTCAGATAGAGCATTAAACTTCATTATATACAAAGAACTCAAAAAAATTAACACCAAAAAAATCAAATAACTGAATCAATAAATGGGCTAAGGAGCTGAACAGCACTTCACAGAGGAAGAAATAGGAATGGTCAAAAGTATATATAAAATAGTGTTCAACGTCTCTAGAAATTAGAGAAATGCAAAATAAAACTACACTGAGTTTCCACCTCACTCCAGTCAGAATGGCAATTATCAAATATAAGCAACACTACGTGTTGGCAAGGATGTAGAGAAAAGGTCTACTCATACATTGCTGTAGGATTGCAAATTGGTGTAACTGATATGGAAAGCCAAATGGAAATTACTCAAAATTCTTGGAATGCAACCACTGTTTGACCCAGTTTCCCACTCCTAAGCATATACCCAAAGGACTTAAAATAAGCATATGCTAGTGGCACAGCCACATCAATGTGTATAGTAGCTCAATTCACAATAGCTAAGCTATGGAAACAACCTAGATGCCCTTTGACAGATGAATGGGTAAAGAAAAAGAAAATTTGGTGCATACACACACACACACACACACACACAAACACAATGGAATAATACTCAGTCATAAATAAGAATATAATTATGACATTTGCCATAAATGAATGAAACTAGAGGCTATCATGCTAAGTGAAATAAGCCAATTCCCAAAATCTGAAGGCCAAATATTCTCTCTGTTAAGTGCATACTGACACACCATAAGAGGGGCGGGCAGTAGAACTTCATTGGATTATACAAAGGGGAATGAAGGGAAAGGAGAACAGGATATGGGAACAGGAAAGACAGTGGATTGAATAGTATATAACTTTCCTATGTTTATATATGAATGCACAACCAGTGAAACTTCACATCATTTACAACCACAAGAATGGTAATCTTAATTAGAATAAGTTATACTCATGTATGTATGTCAAAATACATTCTACTGTCATGTGTATCTAAAAAGAACAAATAAAATTTAAAAAATAAAATAAAATAAAACCACTGTCTCTATTATAGGTTAACAGACTTTCAGAAATAAAGAACTGAACTCCTTGTATTGTGATCTGTGCATGAGGCATCCCCAAAAGCATTTTTATTAATACAGAAATATTTAGAGATGAAATGATTGTACTATACTGTAACCTAATCAGTCCATCATAGTTTGAATGGACTCACTCAGTTGTAACTGGAGGCAGGTAGGGCCTATGAGATGAGGTGGGTCACTGGAGCATGTCCTCTCTGCTTCCTGTATGCCATAAATAGAGATGCATTTCCCCATCACAATCTTCTTCCATGATATGCTGCCTCACCTTGGGCCCAGAGCAATGCAGTCAGCCTAACATGGATTAAATTTCTGGAACTATGAGCCAAAATAAAATTTCCTCCAAGTTGTTCTTGTTGGGCATTTTGGTCACAGCAATGAAAATCTAACACACCTTGTTGGTTTTTTGTTTGTTTGTTTTGTTTTACATTTATCACCTCTGTTCTGAGAATATGGCTTGTAGAAAAACCTCCCTGCTGGCTTCTTGCATGACCCCATGTGGAAGGAATTGAACAACATGATTTTGATGTCAAACATTTCCTAGTGCATTTGCCATTACCAAAGAAATATGAGAACAGGCTCAAGAGCATGGGTATTTAACACCTCACCCACATGTACCTTAGCAGTTCTGTTCACGCCCTTGATTCTTAAAGTTCTTATAACCAACCTGTATGCTCAAATCCAAACTATCTTTCTAGGTTGCTGACTTTTCCACGGATTCCTTCTAGTCAAAGATGATCTCTTCCTCCCTAAAATTAATATGACATCATATCTGTACCACTGTCAAGAATTAAAGCAGTTCCCATAATCCTGGAAATATTTTTGGTATATCTTATTATTCATGATATTTTAAGTTTCCTGAATAAATTTACTTTATCTGAGTCCTTATTTATCATAAGTGGTCAGCAAAGTGTCTTGTCCTTATGAAACACTGAAATAAAAAGCATGTATGGTTGTATTCTGAATGAGATATTGCTACAGTTTACATCATATATCAATGAAACCATTTAGCTTTTTCCTGGGTCTGTCAGAATGCATCGCAACTATATTCATTTCCTAGAGCTGCCACTATAAAGGACTACAAATTGAATGACTTAAAACAAGAGAAATCTTTTCTCTTGCTTTTCTGGAAGCTAAGCATTATAAAAGCAAAGCTACGCATCCTCTGAAACACGTAACAGTTTCTTCCTGTCTTCAGGTGGTGTTTGTCAGTCTTTCCCATTCCTTGGCTTGCAGCTGCTTTGCTCTAGGCTCTGCTCCTGATATCACATGGCATTCTCCTTCACATATTCCTCCAGATGTTTCTTCACTGTGTATACATCTATGCCTAATTTTCTCTCTTCTTAAAAGGACAGCATCCTAATGACCACATCTTAACTCAATTGCATCTGTTTGTAAATAAAGTCGCATTTTCAAGTACCAAAGGTTGGGACTTCAGCTTATTTGGGGAAAGTCCCAATTTAACACGTAACAACAGACAATTTTATGCTTGTCACACAGTTGGTATTAATATTTGCCCACTAGGAAAGCATTCTACATAAGGTATTGTCATAATTTAACAATATCTACTATTTTGTGCATGCTGATTTATCAACACAGCAGCATTGTACGTCTGTCCATGGATTTCATAATTTTGATTTAAATAAGCCTTCTGTTATATCACTGTCTAGTTCCTTTTCTCTTAACAGTCTTTCATTTTTATTTTAAATCTTTTGATCTGAAGCCAAGTGCTACCATGACATTCCTGTTAATGGGCCAAGCCAAGTCCATTTAATCAGTAATAGAATTGAGCCCATTAATCTATTTCATTACAAATCACAGAGAATAATCAAACCCCAAAGAAATAAAAAAATGATGTTGTACAATACATTCACTTGTCTCTTTTAACCTAAGACCTTGGGTCAGCTCTTCAATTTCTTTGCAAATAAATTTAACATAATTCACATTTACCAACCTTCCACTGTGTCTTAGTTATTTTACTAACTTTGCACTGTGTCTTAGTGATTGAAACGTCTCTATAGGATAGTCCACTGTAACAAAATAAAAATTTAAATGTATTCATGAAAACTGACACAGTCCTGTGCCACAAATGGTATGTGTAATTACTGATAATGAAATAAAAATTCAAGGGTAAGTCATTAATACTGTGGACCAAATGGCATCTGAATTGTGATCACAATCAAAACTGCTTTCATGAAAAGAGTGAAAGATAGAGTATTATCCCACTCCCACTGGAAAATCCTAAACTCCCACAATACTAAATTCTATCCAAATAGTATCATTTATATTGGACATTACTTTTAAAATGTCATTCAAAATACTTTATAACCACTGCAACATATCCATAATGGCATTTATAATTATAACAGAGCAATGCCTGAGATAGCAGCACAGAGATAATGTTTGATATAAATAATTTTGAAAGCATTTCCATCTGCAAGTGTAATATAAGCCTTATAAAATTTCACAAATAGATGTTTCTCAAATTTTCATAATAATGCTACACTTTACTGAGAGAATATTATGTACAAAAGGAAGAATTACACATACATACACTTCAAAAAAACTACTTCTTTCACACTACAATACAAAAACAAATAATAACTGATCAAAAGGTTTTCAAGTATTTATTTCATTGCACAAAATATACATTGTTATTTATCATCATAAAATTTGAAACCATAACAATATCTACTGCCATAACATTATCTACTGATTTTTAAAAAATGGTAATCTTTTGTTGTGGAAAATGACTTGCTTTGTTCTTCTTTTCATCATGATTTCTATTTTCTTGTTCCTTACTTCTTACACTTACTGCACACCTGCCTTTATGCCTTATTGCTTTTTTCAACTGTTCTTCTATCAAGATGGCCCTCTGATATTAATACCTCATCAAGCAAAAAAAAATCACCTAAATATCTATCTATCTATCTATAATGTTTTGTTGTTGTTTTCTCCTAATACTATATTTTATTGATGGCTCAGATGGTTACTAATATTTTGACATCAGATAGAATATTCTAATTGAATCTGTCACCCCACACATGCCACCACAAACTGTGCAAAGATGTTTGAGATGATGTTTGCAGGCTGGCATACAGAGTTTCAAAAACAAATGAGACCCTCTTCTCAGTAACATCTAGAAAAACTTCCAGAAAATTGTCTAAATGTGCTTAACGATTCCCGAAAATTAACGACCATTCTTTTCCCAGCCCAAATCCTGATGAGCACTAGTCTCACTTTTCCTTATCGGCTCTTTTTCCCTTTTCCAAAGTGACTTCCATGTTTTGACAACCTCCATATACTATCAACCTAACCTCAAATAATATATTCAATTTCTATTTCTCATACAAAATTGGGTATGAACACATTCTCCCTCAGAAATCCATCTGTATTGTCACCCACCTTCACTCTGTTTCCCCAGTGGACTCTTTCTCCTAGAATAACCTTCCCCTTATACAGCTAATCCCCTCCTCTTATTCAAATCTCTGCTTAAATGTCACTTAGCCTATGAGGTCTATTCCAACCTTCCTATTTAGACTTGAAACCCCTGACTCATTCATAGTCACCATGATCTGTACTACTCTATCTTCCTTTGTTTCTTAACATCTCTTATCCACAAGAAAACTGTGTTGTTTACTTATTCAGTTTGTTTTGTGTTAGTTATTCCCAGAAAAAAAGAAGCCCTGCCAGGGATTCTACTACATTTGTTCAGTGAAAAGAGCTGGTAAATATCCATGGGATAAATATGTATTTCTTTTCACCTAACAACCCATCATTTATTTTGAATCTGAGATGAAATTTTAAATGTAATTATCTTATTAAAACCTTAAATAGAGAAAATACATTTTAAAAAATATGACAAAGTCAAATTATCCCTTTTTGCAGATGATTATACACATAGAAAACAACTAAATAACCCCCAAAACTTTATTAGAACTGATAAATCCAGTAAAATGCAATATACAAAAATCAAAATATAAACATCAATTGCTATTTTATATACCAGTAACAAATTTGTTTAGAAATAAATCATGATAATAGTCCATGCACAATAGCTACAAAATAAATAAAACATCTAGGAATAAGTGCAAAGCAAGGAAGACAAAGTCCTCTATAAATTAAAAATAACAAAACACTGATGAAATAAAGTAAAGAAGGTATATTTTTAAAATTTCAAATTCCTCCCATATGCATGGATTGAAATAATTAATTTTGTGAAACTAGCCATACTACCCAAAGTGATTTACGAATTCAGTGCCTTCCCCATCAATATACCAATAGCATTCTTCATAGAATTAGGGAAAAAAATCCTACAGTGCAAATGGAGAAAAGAAAAAAGGAAAAAAAAAATCAAATAGCCAAATCAATCCTAAGCAAAAGAACAAAGCTGAATCACTATACCTGATTTTGGGACATACTACAGAACCAAAATAACCAAAATGGCATGACATTGGCATAAAAATGGACATACATAACAGTGGAGAATAATAAAGATCCCAGAAATAAAACCACACATTTACAGCCACCTAATTCTCAACTAAGGCACCAGAAAATTACATTGGAGAAAGAGCAGTCTCTTCAATAAATGATACAAAGAAAACTGGATTCCCATCTAAAACTTACCATGTAACCAAATCAACTATACAAAAAAACATAAATATGAGATTGAAACCCTGAAACTTCCAGAAGAAGTCATGGGGAAACACTTTACAATGTTGATACATGCAATAATTTTTTAAAGGACTCCAAAATCATAAGAAACAAAAGCAAAAACTGACAAATGAGATGACATCAAGCTAAAAAGCTTCTGCAGAGCAAAGGCAATAAGCAGGCAAACAGACAATGTACAAAATGGAAGAAAGTATTTAGCAACTATTTATCTGATAAAAGGTCAATATTCAGAATATAAGAAATTCAAGAAACTTAAGAACAAAAGTAATTCAATTTAAAGAATGTTCAATGATTTGAATGGATACTTCTCCTAAGAAGAAATACACATAGCCAACAAATATATGAAAAAAAAAAATGCTCACTATCATGAGCCCTCAGAGAGTACAAATCAAAATTATAACAAGATAATATCTCACCCCAGAGTAAATGACTAGTTTCATATTTTAAAAAATGCTGATGAGTATGCAGAGAAAAAAGGAATTCTCATACACTGGATATGCAAATCACTACAGCCATTATGGAGACAATAGGAAGGCTTCTCAAAAAATTGAAAACAGATCTACCTTAGATCAATTATCCCACCTTGTCTGTATACAAGGAAATGAAATCAACCTACCAAAGAGTTAGCTGCATTACATTTTATTGCAACATAGTATTCACAATTGTTAGGATAGAAGTGCCCAACAGAAAATGAGTGAATGCAGAAAATGTGGCATATATATACACAATGAAATATTTTCAATCATAAAGAAAAATGAAATCCTATAATTTGAAGCAAAATGGAAGGAACCAGAAGATATTATATTAGATAAAATGAGTCAAACACAGAGAGACAAGAACAATACATTCTTATTCATAAGTGGAAACTAAAAAGGGTCATCCTGAAGTAGAATGATGATTAGTAGATACTGGGAGTGGTAGGTGTTGGGGGCGGGCTGGATATAATGGGAGGCAGACTGCTTTGTTCAGTGCATTCTGTTTGCATGTGTAGAAATAGCACACAGAACTCCATTAATATGTGCAATCAGCATATGCTGATCAAAAGAAAAATACAAGTTAAAGAAGACAGGAAGTTAGTAAATAAAAATAGAAATAATTTTCAAAATTAATGAAACAGAAGATCTAATGAGACTATGATGGGTCTTGTTAGAATATACTGAACAGCACTTGAGAAAAGAGAAGATAGAATGTCTTCCCCATGTATTAATTAAACAATATACACGACCAGAATCTCAGCTAATCTCTAAATCACAAAATACATATGTGGTATAGATTCTATTATATGATGAAAGACAAAGAAAACTAAAAAATTTAAACAACCTAAGGAGAAAAGTGAAATACCTTATTTAGATAAAAATTAATAAAACCTGCTATAAATAAACATCTATTAAATAAAATCAAATATTTTAAAACTATATATAAAACACAGCTAAAGCAGTACTAAAAATTTTATAATTCTTTGTATATTATATTTGTGGTATATCAATAAAAATAGGCTAATTGATTTAAAATGTTAGAAAATAAGTTACAAATTAAGACAAAAAACTAAGGCCTAATTATTAATGTTAAAAGCAGAAATTATTTATAAACCTGAAAATATATATGTAATAAAACTAAAGTTAGTTTTTGAAATAACCATGTAGTCAGAGTCAACCTAGTAAATAAAAAAAGGAAAAAAAAAGTATACAAAATTTTTAAATGTGGACTAAAAGCATAAAGGAAATTTAAGAATCAAATAAATTCTTGACCCAATAAAAAATTAATTTGAATACCTAAATAGAATGAACAATTTTATAGAAAATTGATTCAATTTTTGATAAATCTAAGCATGTTAATTTCCACAAAAGAAATAATGGTAAAATAACACCAATTCCAGAAGTGCAAGGTGAAAATTTACAAAATCCTCAATAAATAGATTGTCTCAAAGCAATTTAAACTTCTATAGACAATATATATTTTTAAAATTTTTTCAATCTAATACAAAAGATATTAAAATCTGTCAATCATCATTTGTGATCCCACTTAAATAATACAAAGCAAAATACATGATACAGAATTCAACAAATTTTAGAAAAATATCATTTTCAAGAAATATTTATTCCTGAAATATAAGGAATAATAAAAATTCTTATTGAGTTTATGTTTATAGGCCTAAGGAGAAATGTTATGGTAACATATATAAATATGAACACAATATAAATATAAAACACTCAAAATGGAATTGATACTTTCTTAACATGTGTTTTTAAATCAACTTTGTCATTGCTGTGACCAAAAGACATGACAAAAACAATGGAAGGAGGAAAAGTTTATATTTGGGGCTCCCAGTTTCAGAGGTCTCAGTCCACAGATAGCTGGCTCCATTCCTCAGGGCCTGGGTGAGGCAGAACACCACAAGGGGAGAGTGTAGTGGAGGAGCGCGGCTGGGAACATGGTACCAGGAAACAGAGAGAGAAAGAAAGTTCTGCTCAACAATGACAAAATATATACCCCTGAGGCAGGCCCCAGCAACCCACCTCCTCTAGTCACACTCCACCTGCCTAGAGTCACCACTGGGTTAATGACTAACAGGAAATTAAAGTGCGTTTTAGGTTGAGGCTCTCATAATCTGATTATTTCATCTCTAAACTTTCTTGCATGATTCACACATGAGCTTTTGAGGAAAACACATGTGTAAACCATGACATGTTAAAAATCTATTCAGCTAGGCTCATAAGACAGGTTTTAACTCTTTAACGCTGTACTTGAGTTAGGGGTCAAAATAGTTTTACATGAGAAACTGGAGATATAAAATTTTGAAGTAATTTGGCCTCACTCTTTATAGTTGATATGTTTAAATGCCTATAAAACAGAAGAGAATCCACAAAAATTATTCTATAAGAAATAATCCACATAGTACAGAGTAAATAAATAACTTTCAAATGAAATAGTTTGAACCATACTGAAGGGTCATTTTGGTTGGTCAAAAATCAGTAAATATTAGTGAAAAATTAGTAATTTGATTTACTACCACCAACAGGAATTATTATAAAGATATAATGGAAGGAAAATAACTCCATTTAGAAAAGAAGAGAAAAGGTATTTTGTCTGTAAATAAACATAAATAATAGATCTTTCACTGCAAGCTTTAAAACATTAATGAAGAAAGAAGTTCAAATAATTTATAATATGATTTCAATAACTATGTATTTTAGCTGACTGGATTAGTCTAAAGATCATATGAAAAAAATTAACATGAATAATCAGGAAAACTCTTTACAAGGAAGAATCTTTTAATGAGGATAACTAGCCCCCTGATGTTAAATATACAATAGAGCTTCCATAATTAAAACAAGACAGTGCCTTAATAGACTAACAGATCACTGAAGTAGAAATAAGGCATCCATAAATAGATCTTAGATTATGTAACTGACACATTAATATAAATATTGATCTCAAGTTAGTAGAGAAAAAGGGCCCATTACATAAAATATTTTATATAAACCTGGTGACCATCTATTAAAAAAATAAATTTGAGCCTAAATCTCATATCATATATAGGAAAATTTCAAAATGAATCAATCATTGAAATGTCCAATTTTAACAATGTCATGCAAAGGATCAGGAAATGGATGACCGTAATTCCCTCTTGCAAAACTAGAATGACATGGTAATTACAGGATCTAATGTTCTAAATCTTAATCTACTGGACATATCTGAACATTTTGTAACTGTTCATTTCAATTAGAGACTCTCCCTAACCTTTGGCTCCAGTGACTTCAGGGTTCAACTGAGGCTGAGGCCTGGCAGAGAGTTAACTTCTTCAGGACATCCATAAAGAACATTTAAAAGGAATTTCTAAGACTTCTCCTAAGGATATAATTATGAAAATAATACCTAAATTGCTCAAGTATGTGGGAAACTCTAACTTAATATACGTTCCAAGGAAAACTACGTTGGTAAACACCATTTTAGGGAGGTAGGTCTTATTAACTCTAAACATTTGTTTTGCTGAGGACTATGAAGCTGAAGAAATGTTTTCTGCCAACAGTCATCCATGCAAATGTTTAGCTTTTTTGAATAAATGAGGAAAAGAATAAGGCTTGAATGGCACTCAGCTATTTATTGGTTTATCCGTAGACATCCATGTCTCTGTGTGTTGTAGACACAAAATCTGATTTCTTTGCTCCTTTGAAAAAATCTTCCCTCAGGTCTTGACTTTTTCCAAATTGTTATTTTTTTTCCAGATGGGTTGACTTTCTGAGATATCACCCATTTGTATAACTTAAAAGTCAAAAATATATATTAATGACACCTAAACTTATAAAATTGTGCTTTTAGTCTATAAAACTTTTGATTCAGGATCATTCTTGCCAATTTCCTATTAAATTGTCTCAAGCCACAGACAATTATATTAGGGCACCTAACTTAGTAGTTAAGAATATAGATACTGGGGCTGGACTAGCTGGGTCCAAATACCAGGTCAGCCAATTACCACCTATGTGAACCTGGACAAGTTGCTTAGTTTTAATGAGCTTTCATTTTCCTACCAAAGAAGGGAAAACACCTACCTAATGCAATTTTTAGATAATTAGGTTATTTAGTATTTGCAAAGCATGGAAGACTACAGTATGCATAGAAAAACAGCAATAAATTAAGAAAGTTTGGGGCCAAGTGGAGATGTTAAAAAAAAAAAAAAACTCAAAGAACTTACACACATGCTTCATTAAAAAACCTCTGTCATCCAGTGCTTTTATAGCCTACCAATATTATCCAGGAAAATACAGAAGATGATAATAAGAGAAAAAGAATATTCCTCTTAAAAGTTCAATGTATTTCTTCCCAGACTGGTTAGAGATGCTAATAGCATAATGTAGATGTTGAAGGGATGTCCCTAAGAAGCATGCTACAGATTTCCCTGTGACTCAGTGATAGTAAGAAAGTTAGAGATTTTACTTTCCCACTCCAAGTCACTTGGCCCCAAACCAAGTCTATATTCTGATGAAGAAAGGTTGGTAGTTAAGAACTGTAAACTAGACTAGATTTTTAACTTAAAAGTATAAAGTGTTACAGAACATGCCCAAGAGGTCACTAAAATATACTGTATTAGCCAGGAAAGGAAGATTTATCATTGCACAGGAACAACATTGATTAGAAAAGATAAATCCTTTTTAAGTTTGTATCCCACAAAGATCAGACTCTCTAATAAACCATGCATAACTATAAAAAAAATCTCTGATGTACAGAGGACAGACTGTCACACTCTGCTTGGAAGAACTTGTTGCAATATTTAAAATATTTTTATCAAAAAAATCAATAACACTTGATAGAAACCAGAGGTCACTCAAAATAGCTTATACTAGAACTAATCTTATTGCCATGACAATAGAAGATCTAATATTAAAAATTATTGTTTTTACCTTATAAAATTTCATTAAACTTAGAAATTTCTATAGGCAAATGTGCATCTCTTTATACACACAGATACATTCCAAGTCATATTTTTGTTTTATTTTAGCAAAACAAAAAATGTATTATTAAATAGTCCCCTTTTAGTTCAAAGTTTCTTATGAATTAGATTGTTATAAAAGTGATAAACAAGGCAAGCAATAAAAATAGAATGGGCAATCACCTACACAGTACTATTTCCAGGATAGCCAAACAGCAATCAGACTGAGAGATATATTTTTGCCATTCCATTTATTGACTCATGAATTGATTGTCTCAGCCTTGAATGTAGCTATTAAAACTACTCTGGTATTAGAATAATAAGTCTGGGGTCAGGGGGTTATTTCAAAGAAACACCTTAATTCAGCTTATTAACACATAAAGGACAGCTATAACAATTACCTAACAAGCATTCACTCTATGAAAGCTTTTGTTTATTATTATCAATTCTCAAGATGTGAGGAGCTTCCATACTTCTATCAAAGTGAATTGCTTTATTACATGTGATAGTTAAGACTTGAAGCCCATAGCTGAGATAGAAAATTATAAACTCTTAAGTTTTAGATGAGTGAAAAGATAAACAGACTGATGATAAAATACTGGGATATTGACAAAGTAAAATGTAAATGCTCATTTGCCGAGAGCAAGTCTTCTGGGGATCATGGCCAAAATGAAAGGAGATTCAGCTGGTTCTTCTTATACTCAAGACGTCTTACTAAAATCTCTTTTGTTTTTAAATTTAACTTTCATAATAACAGTGATAGAAGACAGAAATACCATGGAAAATGGATGACACAGGAGAATGCTATGGGACCACAGAGGTAGAGATTGGAATACTAAGGATTGCTGGAAACCACTAGAAGCTGGAAAGAACAAAGAAGGATCTTTCCCAGAGCCTTCAGAGATAGCACAACATTGCCAACATCTTGATTTTGGAATTCTAGCCTGCATATCTGTGATAAAATTTAGTTCTTTTTTGCAAGCCACAGCATACTCTATTACGATAACACTAGGAAACTAATACAGATTTTGGTATTAGAGGTCGCCCTATCACATGAAAACCTCTGAACAGGATGAGATCCCTGCTTTGTGTTTTGTTTCTTTGTTGTTCCCTTCACAACCCTTTCTAAATGTGAATCCATAAATATCATAGAAATTTCACTGCAACACCAGCTTTTCCAAGTCAACATCTTATCAACGTGGTTCCCTCAGGCATTTCAGACATTTCTGTACTTTCAAAATCTCTACATATGTCAGCATCTCAATTATTCCAAATCCCTTCCTTTTTCCTCACTTTCTCCTTATCCTCTTATATATAAAACTTTCACCCCAGTTACACCAGGTCCCTCTCAAACAAAAACATAAGAGAAGGAGATGGTCACATCCAGCCATTCTCCAACATGAGTCTCAAATTTTGGTCACAGGTCTAGCAGATTTAGCAACATAAGAGAACAATTGGAAAAGACGAATTCTCTAGCACCACACCAGGCATGTTAAATCAGAAGCTCTGGGACTGGAATTGTATCATTTTTGTTTTGTAAGATCTCCAGGCAATATTGATGCATGCTCAGGTTTAAGAATTGCTGCTGTATCGAGGCACAATGGCACATGCCTGTAATCCCAGCAGCTGGGGAGGCTGATGCAGGAGGACTGAGAGTTGAAAGCCAGCCTCAGCAAAATTGAGGCACTAATAACTCAGTGAGACTCTGTCTCTAAATAAAATACAAAATAGGGTTGGGGATGTGGCTCAGTGGTCGAGTGCCCCTGAGTTCAATTCCTGGTATCCCCTTTCCCCTCCAAAAGAATTGCAGCTATAGATGCTAACTCTCCAATAAAAGAAAGTTAATTAGCAACTTAGTCAGAAATGAGATCACCATGCTTAATTAAGAAAGTAATGGTGAAAAGCAAGAGCTGTGTACCATAGTTCTCTTACTGGTGTTTATCCAAAAACTCAGAGGTTAAAAAAAATTACACTTTAATCAGAATAAGTGAAAGGATTGCTATCAACTCACTAAATCCAGTTAGGGTCAATCATTTATGTATTTAGCAAATATTTATTAAAACTTTTCTAGACAGCAGTGATATTACAGCCAGTGAGTCAGAGGGCCTGTTTAGTGGAGTTAAGTTATAGTAGGTAAGACAGAAAATAAAAAGTCAATATTATACAATTTTAAGTGTAGTAAGAATATTGAAAAAAACCTTATAAGGGATTAGGTAATGACTGGTGTTGGGTGATAGGGTAAACAGAAAATGCCATTATAAAAGGGAAATATCTGAACAAAAAATGAAGGTTGGGAGCCTTCAATTTGAGAGCAATGCATCCTGATAAATCAAACAGAAAACTCCAAATGTGAATGCCAAATTTTAACGTTTCAAAACTAGCAAGAAGGGCTAGCAATGTAGCTTAGTGGTAGAATGCTCGCCTAGCACACACAAGGCCCTGGGTCAATTCCAATTGTGCAAATAAATAAATAAATAAAGTAAGTGAGAAAACAGCATGGTTATAGCTGAGTTAGCACAAAAGGAGAAAAGAGTGGGAGCGAGAAGTAGAGGCAAGAGGAAATCACATATGGCCTTGCTGACATCCCCAGAATGTCAGATTTTGTTAAAAATGTTGTGTGAACTCATTAATTCTTTTTGTACGTGTGTGCATATGAAAGGTTAACATGTTCACTTCAGCTGCTGTGTGAGGAGGTTATTAGTGAGGAAAGAGTTCAGAAAAGTAAGAGCACTCAGGGTTCTAGTGAAGAGATGCAAACCACAGAAGATGGTAATATGGAGTAGAATGGCAGCAGAGGAAATACAAAGAATAGTTGGATCATTGATGCAGCTTGAAGTGGCAGCTAATAATTTATGGATGGATTGGGTTGAAGTGTGATAACACAAAGACATAAGAATGACATCCTTGTTTGAGGGGAAAAAAAATGAGTACTTGATAGTGTCTCTTATTAAGATTCGAACATCCCTGGGAGCTGCAGTCTTGGGGCAAGTGTTACATTTGTCCACCCGAGTGGAGATGTTGAATATAGCATGCCAAAGCAGACTGGTGGGGAAAACCAGGCTGAATTCATAATTTTAAGAAGGGAAATAATTTTGAAGACAACAAAATTTGTAGGAGTAAGAAAAGAAAAATTGTTTGCAGATAAGTGGAGAGATACTGAACATCTTAGTGTGCGCGTTAGCATTTCCACCTAGAAAATAAATGTCAGGATTGGGGGAAAAACAACCCAGTAATACTTATCAATAATTTAAAACAGACTCTGTTCACATATGTGTCTGGCTACTTTAGTAAGTTAAAACATCAACAAGACTCCAGATTCTTTTTTCTTGTTCACCTCTCAATGAGTTACAAAAAATTCAGTAATTTTCTATCAGTTAATCAGGGCTTGTGACTTTTTAACCTAGTGTTAATGAGGTATGATTGAAAATTTAAAATTGTCTATATATATATTTAAGATGTACAACATGATTCATTTATATGTATTGTGAAATAATCACCAACATCAAGCTAACCTGTCACCTCATACAGTTCCCCTTCTGTGTGCATGGAATGGGGGGAGAACATATGAATCTACACCTTCAGCAAGTTTCAAGTATATAATGTCATTAATTATAGTCACTTTGATGTTACATAGATCTTTAAAACTTATTCATCTTGCATAACTGAAACTGTACCTCTTATTGGTATCTCCCAATTAGCCCTACACCTAGGTCCTGGCAGCCACAATTCTAATCTCTCCTTCTGAGTTTGACTATTTTAGATTCCACATATAAAGTGACACTTTAATACAAAGACAAAATAAAGAAGGAAAATAGCCTCAAAGGAAAAGTAGAAGTCAAATTTTAGATGTGTTTTTCTTATGTAGAAATGAGCCAGAAGAGAATATTTATAGCAAATATACCGTTATTCATAACAAAAAAAGCACAGTAGATCCATAGCCAAATTTTAATGATTTATTTAATATATTACATATTGTCAAGAGAATTTAATAAATGTATTCTACTGCCCATTAATGTGGTAGTAGATAAAATGATTTAATATATATTTTTAAAAATGTTTCTATATATCTTCTTGGCCAAGATATTAAAATAACTTATAACTAAATATTTTTTCCATTATAGCCTAAAGCCACAGAATCTATTTTTGCAAACTTGTTAATATTTACATATTAAACAACTCTAATATTTGTATTAGAGAAATAAATTAATAAATATTAGTCTTATATGTTTTGAGCATTCTAACTTTAAACAGATGACTTTTATACACCTTGTGTATAAAAACTTTATAATAAGAATAAGGAAACCCAGAAAAAAATTAAATTATACTTCAATAAGCGAAATACTAACAGTAATACAGTGAGAGATTCAATTAATTTCATGGCTTTTACCAAAAACACTAGTAGAATATATAAATCAGTTTTTTAGAAAAACTTGTAGGGGAAACATCTTTTGTAAACAATACATTTTGGTTACAAATTCACACTAGTAATTTCATAGTAAATGCATAACATGTGTACCACCATGAAGACAGGCCATGCTGTAATCAGACGGCTTTGTGAATTTACTATAACAAAATGATTAGACACTGGATTTAATCATGCCACGTCTGGGATTTGGCATTCTAACAACTGCAGCACAGCTGCCAACCCTGCCAGAGTGGTAGAAACTCACCAGTTCTTTGTAATAATCATGTCTGGAGCTATTCCTTTGATTATTTGAGAAGAAAAAAGAGGAATTACATACTTTGCCTATATTTGCAGAGATGGCATGACTCATGTGATTAGAGGCTTTCTTGCATATCTTACTACCCAGTGGTATCCATGATGTGAGTGATCACCACACTGAACTCAGGAAATGGGTGTCCAGATAGTTTCCATAACACTAATTATTCTAATGAAATCTGAGAAGATGCACTGGCACAATACCCTCTGTTTGGCCTCAGCATAGAGGAGTTTGCTATATCCTTGGCTAACTACCTTTCTGAGATCAAAACTGATATAAACTATTATAAAATATGGTTCATTATTATACAGAACTTAATTTTATATATGTTAAAATATACCTGAATGTACCCAACCTTTATGGAAGAATTAATTCTCCTATAGTCAGATATTTAAATGCCTCTGATTCCCATTTTTACCCAAATTCCAAACTAGAGAGATTATCCATATTTATTTTTGACAACTTTTAGAATGATGACTACTATTAATAGGAAAACAAGAATGTTGTAAAGGAGAATTGATTGGTTGGGAATACTAAGATTCTGTTTGAAACCCTAATTTAAAATGCCATTATAATATACAGATTAAAACTGAGGTGAGCATCTGTAACATCTAACCTAGGTGCATGAAATAGGATAAATAATACAAACTACTGTAATAACAAATCGAAAAATCTTATTTATGAAATAAAAACATTCCTTGCTCTGATGCAGACATTTCTGTTTTGTAAAGTACCTCCTGTTTATATATTCAGGGGAATTTATGCCTCCTAGCTTTGGCCTTGCCCAGTATCTCTAGTCAGTTGATAAGTAATTATTAGGAGAGCCAAGTACTGTGTATGGAAGATTTTTTGAAGCCTCACTTGAAGTGATGTATCACTCTTTCCCACATTCCACTGGGCAAAATTATACAGAAGCTGAGAAACATATTCTATTTTTTATGTTCACCAGAGTAAAAGGCAAGCATGGAGCAGCCTCTGATGCCTTTTGTGTGATTAAAAGGTAAGGAATTATAATGTAAACTGTAAGCAATGTAGAAGTGACCATAAAGTCTAAAAATGAGTCAGTATTTTGAAAAGGTTCATGTATTTGAAAAATTCAAAATTTAAAATGACTTTTTGTGGTACTGTGGTAGTTTTTAGATAAAAGTAGGTGTAATTTTTACAGTATATTAGTGTTAAATTAATCTTCATATACATTATATGTTTTACCTATAGGACAAATGAAATGCACAAAATGAATTGGTTAGAGTGGTCAAATTATTTCATATTAAATATTATCCATCACTTACTTTCACATATAAAAATTCCATTTTTTTAAAATCAGTTTTATATTTTTCTAGTGTGTGCCTCTGAAGAGGTATAGAACCATGTTAATTTTATGGAAAAACACTACTCATCTTGCATTCCACAATGTTAAATCCTTCTGCTATACTTTCTTCATAAATACTGTTTGAGTTCCTTATTAGACTACATCAAAACTATGCAAAACAAGGAACTAGCCACATTATTTGGCAATGTACACAAACAGAATTCATAACTAAATATGTTTAGCATTTAAAATTAAATATTACCAAAAAGTAGCTGCCTGCAGATAACATGTGGTAGAACACTCTACAAAAGACATTTCCCAGTAAATATTGTTAACTGAGATTTATAATTGAAATTTTACCACAAAATCTTTTTTTAAAAAATAGCATTTTTTTCAGTGAGTGTTTTTTTCCCTAATTGGCACATTCTAATATCCTCAATGTTCATATCAATTACAGACATGCTACTCTGACAGATGTTTCCAACAGAAATGTTATTTCAATATTAGCAAAGAAACATCTGCTGCTGGAAGAAGAGAGATGGGCCATTTTAGTTCTCCAAATTTTACATAGGCCAGTGATCACCAGAAACAACTACCATTCATCATGGACAAACATATTTGTTATTAAAAATAGCCAACCATTTCCTTAATATTTCTTAGAATTCCAATTGTTTTCACTCATCTACATGAAAATGCTTCTTCAATTTTGTAATATTTTAATTTGGCTATATCCATACAACTAAAAAATAATAAAGATGAGGTAGAAAACTTGTAATTTTGTTCAAAAAAATCATAAAGCGGATTATAACATTGTCATGGAAAGAGAATATCATTTTAAAGACAATCAGCCCTTTTACTAATCCATCTGAAAATAACTTCAAACATGAAAGAGATTTTTCTCATGATGATTTAAAGGTTAGAGACTTAACCAATGTTTTTCTGAGTTCTGTAGTTGCACAGAGAAGTTTTATCTGGAACTGATTTTTATCTTCCAAAGAATGTTAGAGGAAATTAAATTATATAATCCATGGCATACATCTTCCTATCTCTACTTTTAAGGAGAAAGTCAAAGGACATGAGCTCTTACTTAGAGAATACCTTACAAGTAATAAACATTTTTTAAAAAACAAACTGAATGTTTCTAATGTAAAGACTCTTAAATATGATTGTTAATTCTGATGAACTGTGACACAATACTAAAAAGGAAAATATTCCAAATTTATCATTCCTTCAGAAGCAGGATGTCTAAGGAGAAATAGCTGTCTTGATTTGAGTCCATACATCTTAGTCTAAGCCAAGTAAAAATTAGTATCATTTTTGCAAAGTAAAAATAATTTCTTTAAGAAAAGTAGATATGAGGGCTGGGATTGTAGCTCAGCGGTAGAGCGATCACACCTAGCACATGAGAGGCCCTGGGTTCGATCCTCAGCACCACATAAAAATAAATAAATAAAGATATTGAGCCAAACTACAACTAAAAATAAATAAATATTTTAAAAAACACACAAAAAAAGAAAAGTAGATATGATAATTATACTGCTCTGCTATATATAGCTATGTGACATGGATTAATGAGTTGACCTTTCTGTCCTTCACTTATTTCTAAAATAGAAATAATCATAATCTATAATTCATAGAATTGTAACTACTAATTTTGTAAAGATTTTGGAATATTATCTAACACAGAGTAAACTACTCTTGTTACTGATACTTAGTACTAGAAAAATAACCTGGGTTCGTCCTTTATTTTAAAATAATGAGATGAAGCTATAGGACACATTTATCCAGTCAATAATATCTTTAAGTGATAGTCCATACCTGGCAATTTGTTAAGAATGTGATTACAGCAGTGAACAAGGCAGAAGTTCTTGACAGAGAGATCAGAGAATTCTATCATTAAAGATTATTACACTACTGTTAAGGATTACAACTGCATTGAAGCCATAACTGTATACTATGAGCCTTTATAATTAATAACAGCAATATTAAATATCAATTTTAATCAAAAGTTGTTTTACTTTTGTTATTTCTAATTTTCACAACATGTTGTAGGGTACATATTTTACCCATGTTATAAATAAGATTGCACAGTATTTCATTGCTAATCTGACCCATAGAGCTGGAAAAGTTAAAGGTCCAAATTCACATTTCTACCTTTATTTTCTCCAGTTGCTATTACAAAGCAAAGGTCACTCTTTTGGAGTCCCCTGGATTCTGTGCTCTGCAAACTTTTTCCTTTCTGGGTGCTTTCTTTTCTTTCAGGGAACCATTCTCTATTTTCATCCTAAATCAGAAACATACATAGTTCGACTAAGCTACTGGTTCTCCTAGTTGCCTGACCACTGGGTTCATCCTTCAGCATATTGACGCCTCCAGCCTGCCATCAGAGATTCTGATTTAATTACTCTGGGATGTCACCTGGGTATTGAGAAGTTTTAAAATCTGCTCAAATGATTTTAGTGTCTTATGAAGGTTGATAACTGAAGAAGTAAGAAATAAAGGAGTGCTTAACACAGGGATCAGAGATTTAAATTAAGGGGATTAAGTTATAAATAATTCTTCAAAGTAGCAGATAGCAAGAGAAACAAAATGTGAAAGGAAAAAAAAACAGAATGTCACATAGAGATTAAAAAAAAAATCACAGTAATGCTAAAAGAGAGGAAAAAGAGGTGAGGTAAGGCTAGATGGCAGGAAGGAAGGAGAATGGAGTCAGGAAATTAAAAATTATAATATTGACCTGTTCAGATAAAGGCCTAAGAATCCAGTTTTCTACATATTAAACTGTTTTACCAGGTACATTTGTAAAATGTGATGTTTACCTACATGGTTCTTTAAAACATTTGGCACTAAGTTCAGAGCTGTGGCTCAGTTTTAGACACTTGCCCAGCATGCAGAAGACCCTGGGTGCACTCACAAGCAACACAAAAAGCAGAAGAAAACACTTGACACATGAAAATCATAAAAGTTCTCATCCTGTTAAACTGAGTGAATCAGGGTTTTGTGAGCCAAAATTTTATGAAATTTGGAGGAATATATTAAAAATTAAAAGAATAAAATTTACAAATATCTCTGTAATTTGTATAGAATGTAGGAAAAACTATGGTCACAAAGAACTACAGAATTTAAGAAGCTGGCAAATACCATACATACCTAGAAAAGTATTGTGTGTTAATTAATTGCCTAAAACACAAACGTAGTTGTCTATGTTTTTACTACATCCTCCTTAATTGCCCATTCATATCAAAGGTACTCTGTCATATTCTCTATGAAAAATAGAAATATAATTGATTGAAATATATATTTCTGTTATTAAGTGTTGATATTTTAACAAGGAATTGGTAAGACAGAACCTACTTCATATGATTTTATGCTCTGTGATTAAAAGATTTGTCACCAGATAGTTCAACCTTCACAAATTTCAATTGGAATCTCCTCTCTCACATACATTTTTTGGTTCTAACAGCTGTAGAACAAATTCACATTTCAGTATAATTTCTGGATTGTCAGAATGCCCTGGTAGTTTTGCATGGAGAACAATAACAGAATTCTTTGAAATCTATTCATAAGAAGGACAGTTAGCAATTATTTAGTTGTAAACCAAAGGTACCATGAACCATTTAACTAACTCCTACTAAACTTAAACTACATGTATCCCCAATTCAATTTCCCCTTAACTAAATCCTAGTAATGCCTGTGGCCAATCCCCAGTCATGATATAAGGAAAATGTGATAAAATAAAAATTCATACAGGAAAGAAACAATGTTCTCAACTGATTGCAATTATTATACTACTTTTAAAAATATTACCAAAAAGTACATGCCCTTAAGAGATCCATATAAGCCCCAGATCCTGAAGAATAAGCTTCATTATATTCATGGCAAATCCAATCTCTGAGTATTAGTCATTATTTTAATTATTTTCATTAGCAGCTCCATTATTTCAATGGAGTATGGGAATCTGCTTAGAAGATGAGCATAAGTAACTAATATTAGTAAATGTCATCCTAAGTATCTTACATGTAATGCATTTACACTTCACAATGACCTTATACTTAACATCCCCATCTCTCAGAAAATTAAGGTGAGGCCCACAGAGTAAGATGGCCTTAAATTCACAATAAATGGTAGAGGACAGAGATATTATACATCTCTTTGAGACCAGCTTCTTAGATTATTCTTGAGGCTGAAAATACATAGCCCTTTACCTGTGTTTGAGCATCTGTCAGACACTTTAAATAACTGATCAGGAATTTGATAAAGATTACAGAAAGCTTCTAAGCTACTTATTTGAAATGAGACAGAGGTAGATATATATAGGCAAGCCATGTACTACTTAGGCAGCTCATACAGGTGCACACAGTTTTAAGGTAGTCCAGACAATTGTAAAGGAAACAACTGAAAGAAATGCCAAGCAAAATGAAATTAGTGACAACTTCCTATCATATATTAAAGCAGAAGCCCAAAGCAAACATGTATTTATAATGTGACTTACTGAATGCAGAGGTTAGTTAGCAAGTTCCATATTTGTCATTTAGGATGCATATATAATAACAAACTTTTTAAAAATATGTTTTGAAATTTTTTGTTTGTTCTTTTTAGATATATATGCCAGTGGAGTATATTTTGACATCCTATACATACAAGGAGTATAATAAACTTTAAGTACAGTGAAAGTTTTTCAAATAATGGAGTGGAATATCAGCATGGCAAAGTGTGGTGGGGTGAGTGTAAAATATTGTATACATTCAACATAACACAAATGTTACGTTAAGGATGTTGTTTGTGGGGAGAATTGGAACTAGTTCATGATTAATGTTCCCCTGAGAGATAAATTTAGGAGATCAATTCCTATTCATCTTAGCTCAGAAGTCAGGAGACAAAATCAGATGCCCCAATCTTTGTCACATTGTGAGTGCACATGCTCACACACTCACAGAAGTCAACACAGCACTTATTATCATCTATTTTTATGCTTCTCTTTACCAACCTATGGTAACCTTACATACACTCTACATACACCACACAGTACCACCTACCTTTTGAATATGTATAACATTTTTGTACTCTGAGAATATCTATCAGTCACATGCATTTGCCCAACAAATATATATTAAGTACCTACTAAGTGATATCGGTTCAGGCAATAGTGAGAAATTATGGAACCAAATGGTTATAACTTTGTGTTATATGTGTATTGTGCCTAACCAATCCCTCTTAAATTAAATACTTCTCAGGTGCTATGTCTCCTATACCACCTAGTAATTCATCTTATACATGTTGAGCCCACTTTTGGACTGCTAAATTTATACTAAACAAAAATGTAAATTATGTATCAAAATTTGTGACCTAAATTCATTGTAAATGCATATTTTTATGCCATCACCGGCCCCATGGATACTCCTTCCCAGTGAATAGTCTTTTCTGAGAAATTTTTATGCATATATTACTGCTTCTGAAATAGGATCTATTTTTCAACAAAGAAATGATCTAGAAATTCTCTCATGAGACATCACTCTGTAGTTATGGATCCATGATCTTCAAAAACTAAAAGAGTCAAATACCAAATTATATGGCTTAGTTTATGAGCATCCCTTGGGATCAACAACAAATTCCTGGCTTAAGTCTGAGATTACATCATCTCTTGTTATTAGCAATATTTGAAATTCTGATTCCTGCATCAATACAAGAAATTATCTCAAGGCTGTGAAACAGCAATGTGATTTTCACTTTAAAATGTTTTTCTGTTTTGTTTCAATAGTTTTTAAAATTATTTTATTTTTAAAAATGTCTGTGGCTTAAAACATACACTTTCAATATTCAAATTCTCAACTCTTAAAGTTTATGTCATTCAATTTCTGCCAAATATCATTTTGTTTGTTCTTTAAGAAATGAAGGTTATCTTTTTTAACATTACCAAAATGTTCTCATATGAAGGCAGTGTTTATTTCATTGTTTTGATTTTACCTTCCCACTTCCCCAAAAACAAAATATAGTTTTACAATTTTATTTATCTTACAATTTAGTGTGTTCCTTCTAGGAATAATACATGAAGAAAACAAGGTTATAAAGAAAAAACTGAGGATTTTAAAACTAAGTAAATATCGCTAGTTATTTGGAATACTAAGAAACATGAACTCTTAAACACTTTAATTCTTGCCATCCCTCCTATTTTGAAAGATATATTGCACAATGTATAATTCTTTTTGTTGATTTGGTGGTGGTGCTAGGGATTGAACACATGGCCTTGTGCATGTGAGCAAGCACTCAACCCACTGAGCTATATCCCTAGCCCTACAATGTGTAATTCTATTGATAGTTGTCTTTTGTGGAAAAAAACTCCTTGCATTAATTAACTACTTACATATCTATAGTTTTGAATCACTTTTCTTTCCCTTATAGAAAATTAAGCAAATTGATTCTGGCATAAAGTTTAGATGATCTATAATAACTTTTCTAATTCAAATTGATTGTCCTTTCTCAGAATAGTTTTAATTTGGATCTCTTGAATGCCCACCCAACACACACACATACACACAAAAAAGCTCATGTGTTGAAGGAATTTTTGAAAAATGACTGGATCTTGAGGATTTTAACTTACCTCACTAGTGGATTAGCCATTGATTGACTCATAATATGATGGTTTGATTGAGAGGTGGTAGAAATTGAAGAAGGGGGATCCTCATTGGAGGAACTGAGTCACTGGGGCATGCCCTGGAAGGGTATGCTTTGATCATAAATGCTTTCATTCTCTCTCTGCCTCTTGTGCACTATGAGGTGAGCTGCTTTATTCCGCCATATGATCCCCATCACGATGTACTGTCTCGCCACAGGTCCAAAAGCAATGGACCCAAGTGTCCACACACTGAAAATTCTGAGACCATGACTCAAAATAAATCTTTCTTCCTTTGAGTTGATTTTCTCAAGTATTTTTTCATAACAAAAAGTTAACACAATTCCTGAATTACTATCATCTTTCAATGAAGTAAATGAAGAAGCCTGAATTTGTGACTTTACACAGGTTAGTAGACTCTTCTAAGTCAAGCATTAGCTCGTGTTCTCATCTTCTCATCTTACAGAGCTACCCATGTTCTTATTTATGCATTAATTGGGGCTATAATTTCTGCTAAAATAAAGATGTGCTTATCCTCTATTCATATCAGGATTTTCATCTAATGAAAGGATTAACCTATTAGTTTTTATATCACTAAAATAATAATTTAGGCCTTGATATCCTTATGGAAATCAGAAATATGACCACTTATTCAGCCCTGAGGAATATTCAGTAAAAGCAAGGGTAAAACTTATGTCCCCGATATAAGTAAAGATACAAAATTCGGATTTTCACATTGCAATGCCTAAATCAAAGATGCCGATGTGATAACTTTTTTTTTTAAAGAATTTATGTTTTGTTTTTGTTTTTTAAGAGACAGAGAGACAGAGAATTTTTTAATATTTATTTTTTAGTTTTCGGCGGACACAACATCTTTGTATGTGGTGCTAAGGATCGAACCCGGGCCGCACGCATGCCAGGCGAGTGCGCTACCGCTTGAGCCACATCCCCAGCCCTGATGTGATAACTTAAAGATAATTGTACAAGTATGAAAACTCCTAGAATATATCATGCTATATAATGCTATTTCAAAAGAAAGAAAAGGCCAAAACACATAGCCCAAATTTAAAAGACATCCTAAAATAATACCTTAGAGAAATCACTTTGAAATTTAATAATTAAAAAAGGTCCCTCTTATTCATGGTGGACAAAAATCAATAATGAACTTCCATATTATAGTCAATAATGTCTCAAAAGCATTTTAGACAATATAGTGCTATATAAGACTGAATAAATAAGAGTTAATAAGTAGTATTTTCAAACTAGAAAATATTTAAAAACCAAATGCAAAATTAAAAATTGGATTGTTCAGTGATTTGGGGTTCCTGAGCAGTGCTGCACAGCCAAATTTAACCCTTACCTGCTTTTATTTCTCTCTGTGGTCCTTATTACTCATTGACACACTATATGTGTTAGTTCATTATCATCTCCTCCTTCAAGATATAGATAGTCTGTCATGTTAACTATATATTTATAGTGTTTAGAACAGTGTTTTGGCACACAATAAGCAATAAATAGCTACTTTAGGAATGAATGAAAGTTTTTTTTAATACTACCGAAGAAAGACAGTTAAAACAATAACTTGGGCAAAGACTTGAATTAAGTGACATCATTCTTTTGTAAAATTTCACCATTTATACACAAAATCTAAAGATCCTGAGAAGTAGAAGGAAAGAGTTTGAAGACAGTGGGGGAAAAAAGTAAGTTGATACAGGAATGTTCTGGAAATGGAGAAGAAAGGATACTGTTCATGAGAGCCAAAGGATAAGCGCAGAAATTAATCTTAACTAGAAGGAGAAACATCACACCTTTAGGAAACATTCCATATAAGTGAATCTGGAGGTTGATATTTCCTTGTTGGAGTGGCAGAAAAATTCAGAGAAAAGACATTCATGTTATAATGTTGGTTTAAAATATCAGTGGTGAAAACATAAAAAAGGAGTTTCCTCGGGCATGCTGAAGAATATAAGATGGATGAAGAATGAAGCCAATAAATGAAAAGTTGTAGAATTTAATAAAAACAGAGCAGAGGTGCAATTAATTTAAAATATAATTTTCAATTATACTTTAAATTAGATTGACTGACTCTTTTTCTTTTGCACAAATACAACTATATAACTCTCCCTCGTTCAACTCCAACTGCCATTCATTGCCTTGGAAAGAATTAAGATTTCTATGACTGGAATAAAGAGCATAGAAAAAAGTTAATGAACAGCTTTGTCTTTCAAACAAACCTGTGAAGCCCATTTCACCAATAATCAGCAAAAACTTGATTTATAATACCAGTGATTATCAAGAAGTAAAAAATTAAAGAGGAGGATCAAGAATAGAAAACTCAAAGCCCTAAACAAGCATCGCATATGAGTTTATTCATAAAAATTGTTTCAAGAGATAAAGAAAAATATCTTACAGTATTCTTGATCATGTTGATTTTAGCTTAAAGGATAGTAAAACCCATGGAAGTAAAACAAAAAGAGGTGGATTGGGGTTCTCCCCTACTTAACAAGACCATTCCTATTAAGGAATGGAAACATCAGTAAGAACACTTCCCTTCTTCCATTAAGTACCTACTATTACTTTGAAGGAGACAATGGCTGAGCTGAGAAGAAGCTACTTAAGCAGTCCTCCTTTTTTTTTTTTTGTCAGAGGGATACTGAGGATTGAATTCAGGGGTACTCTACCCCCAAGCCACATCCCCAGCCCTATTTTGTATTTTATTTAGAGACAGAGTCTGAATGAGTTGCTTAGTGCCTCACTTTTGCTGAGGCTGGCTTTGAACTCTCCTGCCTCAGCCTCCCAAAGTAGTTCTTCTTATTGAAGGTTGATGAGGTGAAGGGCTCTACAAATACTTTCCTAAGGCTTGCCAATCCCAGGAGGACAAATCCCCTTTATAACCCCTCTCCCAGAAATATCTCTTATCTCATGTCCCAAAGATACTCATGTGCTCTTCAAACATGATAAGGTCCTGAAAAACCAGAGGGGAACATCTAAAAGTAGAGGGAAGGAGCCAGATCCTTCCATAGACCTCTGGACTTGGATGGAATAAACCAAATTGGCTCCATAGTTCCAAAGCCCACAAACAGAGGCAGAGTTGAGACTATTCCAATTCCACTTAAAAAAAAAATTGACAGTGGATACAAAAATATCCTAAGTGGAACCATGTAATCAAGAGCAAAGATAGATGTTAACCATATATTAGGGAGTAAGGAATACTTCCTTATAGGTAAGAAGAAAGCAAAAAGAACTAAACTCAATGGAAGTGATAAGAAAAGAGAAGGAACTAACTGAATTCTGACAAGTCTCACATAAATACAGGAGACTGGGTAATTTTCAGGAGAGATAATGCTGGGTAGAATGGTGAATCTGCTTTATATTTTTGGAACATTATTAAAAGAGATCTGTGGGTGATATGGCATGTTGTTAATAGAACATAATTATAAAGGTTCAGCTGCTGTTAGGTAGTACAAATTTGTAGTTTAAAATATCAATTAATTACCAAATTATAACAACATTCACTATGGTTCAATTTATTTTGGTTTATTTTGCCAGTAACAGATGTCCATGTTATTTTCTAGTTGCCAAGACACATGAATCTGTTTTGATAATAATTGTGGGGCTTATTTAAAATATGATGGGTTTTATTGGATATTAAACTGAATATTTAAGTGTTGACAAATGAAATGTTTTTTTTAAAAAAAGACTACAGAGTTCTGGCAAAATTACTCACTCTTCTTTCATCTGTTATGTAAAAATATTTCAGGCTTAAAAAATTTTAGTGTGTATAAACACTTGACTTTAGCATTTGTCTATCTACTGTGATTTACTAAATTGTTACTTTAAAATGAACAGAAAGAATAAAAGGAAAATGGAACCAGCAGGAATCGACAGGTTTTATTAGCCCAGTGAGACATTATACAGAAATGTCAAACTGACCACCTACTGAAAACTGCAGGAACCCTTGCTTCTCTAAATGTCACCAACTTGCTCAAAATAAACAGTACGGGTTAACGTGCTACCAGCCACATATGATGCTCTTTTAAAGTTATCTATATTTCATTTGCTCATTTTTCTTCCAAACTTTGAGTAACACTACATTTTATTTTGTCTTTTCTCTAGCAGTTCTTCCTCCCCACCCCACCCCCCCGGAAATTCTTGCTTTCCTCTCCCAAATGAACTTCCCCAAGTTCCTTCATTACACCCTTACAATATACTTCAGGGCCTACTGCAACTCAACATGAAAAGCACACAAGATTCTAAGCCAGAGATTTAGTTCAAAATCTGCCCTTTGCTATTGATATGGCCCTTGAGCAAGGCTCTCTTTGTCTTCCCTAGTTAGTTCCCTCTTTTGGAAAATAGAATATTTCTGAGTGTTTTCTTTCATTCTTAAAATTTCATGATTCAAACATATTTTAAGAATGCTACAGTAACAGAAATAATGGTCTAAACAAATGACTAAAACTTCAAAGAAGAGAGAAACCCAAACTTCTACATCAAATGCTTTTTCTTAATCAAACACGCTTAAGTCTGAATTTTGGTGTTCAAATTTTTATGTGAGTGAGACAACAGCCTATATTAAATACACACACACATATATTCAAGAATAGATATATATTCTTGAAACCATCTTAAAATTTATTGAAGCCATTCACAGGTGTTATTCTGGCAATGCTAAAATTTTCTTACTTGACAAAAAATATCCAACCATATGAGTTCTATGAAAGCAATCACCATATAAAAAACATCAGATATGTTGTTTTAATGAAAAATGCTTTAAATCACATGAATAAGCTAGTTCTGAGATCTTTTTCTGATTCTTAAATACTTAAAAATATTTTGATGAAAGTACATACCTTATAGGAAATTACAATAAATACAAATAGTGTTTGTTTTTAAATCTCTGAAATAAAACAGCTAATTTACTAGTATATAAAGAAAATGTATAAAATCTTTTTTCACAATGACTAAATTGAATGAGTTTGTCGTTTTCTCTAAAAAGAACCATTGCAACATACATATAAACACATGTATTATGTGTATGTAAAATAAGTAAAAACAGCTCGATATGTTCAAATTCCTGTAATTTTAAAATATTTACTCAAGGGTTAAAGTTTCCAATTAGAAAGAATGTACTTTTGTGCAAAACCAAGAATTAAGGCAAAATTTTCTTAAAATGTACTGCATTTGAAGTTTTTAAATGCATAAAATATCTTTTTGTTTATCCAAGGCCCAAAGGTAAATTATACAGACCACTAAGATAAAATATGCAGAAGAAACCAAATCAATTCTGAGAATCATTTTGCACTAAAGATACTAACTAAACTACTGTCTTAATAATGTAGAAACTTGTTAAATTGTCACTTATAATAAATTACTTCAGATGAGTATTAAGGTTGTCCAAAAAGATGACTTTTTTACATTTTATATTAATCCTTCAAACCTTTATGGTTTAAGTAAGAGCTATTCAGAATTATGAATTTTTATGTCATACTAATTCCAAAATGTCTCAAGGAAGGGCCTTTACAAAGACTATAAATAGACAAAGAGTATAACAAGAGTATAAAGAGTATTTTATACAAAGAGTATAAAAAGTATACGAAGAACATAAATCTTAAAAGCGCCATCTTGAAAACACTTCATATTTTCCATCACTCAGCATATCACATTACAGATTATCTGTTTCAGTTATTAATCTGGGAAACAACACTACCCTCAGTACATGAATTTCTATTTCCAGCTCACTTTCTCTAATCTTAATCTCACTCCAATAACTATTCAACTCTTATGAGGCCACAAATCCACTGATGGATTTTGTTATGTTTTTGTTGGCTATCAGTCCTATTATGTTCTCATTTTCTCTTTACCCAGTTTAGATTCCTGGCTCATAACTCTTAGCTCCTTTGCCTACACTAACTTGAAAATAACAACAGCTCAATCTGGGTTCAGCCTGAGTTTCTTACCATATCTGGCCCACAGCCATGTTGTTCAACATGACTAGAAAGCAAACAACAGTGTTGGTTAGTCTTACTTTACATTTGTGACCACTTATCTCCACTGGAACATCAACTGTGCTCTGTGATTCTAATATAAATGTACCCCTGGTGAGTTCACTTTCCCAATTCTCAAAGATGAATCCCTCAAACTTCCAATACACACCTTTCCTCCTTGGGTGAAAACCTCATTGTAAATTCACTGAGCAAATCAAATCAATCAAAATTGTCTTTCTCCCCTTCATGCCTCATCTCCCCTCATGGCCGTATCTGTATGTATCCTGAAGATCCTTCTATTTAAATGCCTGAAAAGACCCTACATCTACCTAAAGTTATCTCCTGTCTCAAAAGTAATTAAATTTCATTTTCTCTGATTATTTGATCATTTCTATTTGTATACATGCTGTAATAACTCACTACAGTAAAAGAAAAAAAAACCTCTATATTCTACATGCCCAGCAAGTTACTTACCAATTTTCTGCTTGAATTTTGGCAAAATTCTTCAAAGGACTTGTTTGTGTATACTGTCTCCATGTCATCTCTTAGGACTTTGATCATAACCACTCCACTAAAATTGTTTTGTTCAAGGAAAATGACAAACTCCATGTTGGTCAACTCTGGTTGTTTTTTTGTTCTGTTTGGGGTTTGGTCTATATTTAGTCCTAATGTTCCTTTATTTCTCAGAAGCTTCTGACACAGACATTCCTTCCCTTGAAACACTCTCTTCTCTTCGATTCCAAGACCCTACATAATCCCTGTTTTATTTTATTATTTTTTTCTCATAGTTTCATGTTCTGTGTTTTCTTCATCTTCCTATCAAACCTGGAAGGACCCAGAGCTTAATTTTTCTTTGTGCTTTCTCTATGTACTCTCACTTCCTAAGTGATGCCATTCAGTCATTTATATATACGTATATCCCATAGATATATATTTATAAATCTGTCTCATTTGTACCATTTTGTATCATTTAATAACTCCTAAATTTATATTTTAATCCATCTCAGAACTTCCAATCTTTTGACTTGTCCATCTAACTGCCAAATTTCTATAGACTCATTTGCATATCTGATAGCTCAAATTTGAAATTCCAATGCATTCAAAATAGAAACTCAATTACTTTTCCCTTCCCAAGTCTCCCCTAAAAAGGGAGACAAAATATTTATTCAAATAATTTCTCAGGCCAAAAACCTTAGAAGCATGTTCTTTCTCTTGGATCTAAAATTCAAATCCTAAACCAAGAGTGATTACTTTGTTCACCATCTATAGAATATATCTGAATCTGATTACTCTTTACCTCCACTGTTAGCACTTCAGTATGTCCCCAGTAACTGGAATGATTCTAACTTGAATTATCAAGTTATGACAGTTCTCCTGCCAAAACCCCTCAACAGGTCTCATCTGCTTTCCTTGGGAAACTTATGCTAGAGTCTAATAACTTCTCCATGATGTCATGCCTGTCTCTTAGACTTTCATCTAATACCCCTTTTTTCTAAACTCAATGTATTTGCCCTTGTTCTCTCTTAATTTCTCCTCATCTGTGATTTGGAAGCCTTTTTTCATTCACATTTTTCAAATTTACTTTCCAGAGAGTCCTTTCTAAAATAGCCCTTCCCTTTCATTCTTTGCCCATAATCTTTATTTTTCTTCATAATATGCACTGCAAAAAATATTATAATAGTATATATGTATGCACATACTTATGTATTGACTATCTCTACCAAGGGGTTATACATTCATAAGGACTTGGTTCTTGTCTTGCTACTCTATCATCATAATACCTAGTAAATAATGAAAACACAATAACTGAGTGTTGAACAAAGGATAAAATAAACAGATAAATTCAAGACAAAATTCAACAACACAGAATTTTTATTCTATTGGAGATTCTATTATCTAGCCTTTTATGCCATAAATAGTATATGTGTGGTGGATTGGGATAAGTAATCAAACTAGTAAGGAACATTTTAACTATAAACTTTAATACAAGAGTTGTGGATAGTTGTCAATCTGCACTACTTTGATATAATGTTCAAAGATAAATACTACTCAAATCTAATCATATTCATCCTAGGATCTGACCTTCCCTATATCTAGAATAGTAGTATAGCAATGTAACTTTGGAATCAAACTGAATTCTAATCCAGTCTCCTCTTTTTACTGTGTTACCTTAAACTATTAAATATTTCTGTGCCTGTTGCTTCTCCTGTGTAATGGAAATAATGATCATGGCATAAACTATTATAAGAAACAGTGCATGCAAGATATTTATTTACTATCTGTTTTCCAACTGTTACTCAAAAACTGTCAGCCACTATTATTACTGCATCAAACCATCAAATCAGTCTCTTCCAAGTGCTCTGTCTGTGACTCAACAAATGATAAAATACCTCAAGGGGCAGTGTCTTCCTTCTCATTATGAATAATTTTGTGACTCACCTGGTAGGTAGGTTTTGAAAATAAAAATCAGGAGTTCTAGAATTAGAACTTGTCAGCCATATTTGCTCATGATATTACTCCTGAGTATCCACCCCTTGGTCTTTGAATTCCGCTTACCTTTCTGGACTTCAGAAATGTGCCAAATTCTTTCTGCTCAGGTTCCTTTCTAGGACATTTTTAGTTTTCTACAACCTCTAACAACTTACTTAATGGCCTAATAACATTTCGTGCCATTTGTCCCATCTTTGTTCTTCTCAAATCTAGGACATTTATCTCAGCCAGATTCAGTCTTTAAAATCATATTTTTGGCGGCTGCTATCTGATCTCGACCCATTTCTGACTATGTTCCATCACAAGCTTGCATATTTATACTCCCAGATTACTATGCTATAATTTTTAGCATAATTTTATATTATGCTTTTTGGAAGGCATAGTCAGAGATAAAATAACTAAATTTAAACTCATGTCTACATCTGTTCTAATTTATTACAGTTTGCTTTACATATTTTATTTTTCAGAGGACTTTTCTCCTCTGCATATATTTTACTTCTCTACATGTGTCTAAAAATAAGTTCTTTATTGCCTACAGAAAATGATTTATATGATCAAATCAAGAAGATTGTTCTCTTAAACCTTGTTTTACTCATTATTTCTAAAACATTTTATGAGAGGGAGTTACTCTCAGAAAGTAGTTTCTCCTAAAATCTAGGAGCTATCATGTTGTATTACACCACTTGATCTAAATACTGAAGTTTAGAATTAAAACAAATCACTATAAGTTATTAATAAAATTAAAAGCACAATCTCAGAAAATAAATTTCTATTGCTACCTTGATATTTAACAACTCATTGATTTGAAACATTCAGTTAGAACAAGGTAAAAAAATAACAATAAGCCAGGCACAGTGGCACACACCTGTAATCCCAGCAGCTTGGGAGGCTGAGAGGAGGCTCATGAGTTCAAAGCCAGCCTCGCAACTTATCAAAGCACTTAGCAACTCAGTGAGAATCTGTCTCTAAATATAATACAAAATAGGGCTGAGGATGTGGCTCACTGGTTGAGCAAACTTGGGTTCAATCCTCGGTACTAAAAAAAAATAAAATAGCAATAAGTATGCTCAATATTTTTTATCTTTAGTTGAGCATATTTCTTGAAAAAACTAAAATTAATTTACTTTAGCATAGTCAACTTTAATGTACATACTACATGCTGAAGCCTGTCTCCAAATTTTAAACTTTTTTATGTACATATAAATTTGAAGGTCAAAACTAACATAGATATTAAGAGAAAGCATTATACTAAAATTATCCATAGATTTTATACTAAAGTTTATTACTTTCACAGTGATAAATTACAGTGTGGAAATGTGGGTATTGTGAATTTTAACTGTATTAAACAAACATGAAATAAATAGCAAAATGAAACAGAGTGAATATCAAGTGCAATATTCAAGCAAATAATTAAGGAGAATTCTGTGCTGTAAGTCTCCCAAAATGAAATTGAAGTCCTGAAGGTCATGCTGATTAGTATGCTAAATAAATATAAATCATTGCTGTGCTTCTGCTATTAAAGTTAATGAGTTACTGAGGTGCTTTTTTATACACTAAAAGGGCAACATGGATGGAAAGTGAAGCTTTCTAAATTACTTAAGTACAGGAAAATGCACAAGGGTTAGGAAGTACTCAGAAGAACTATCTAGAAAACAGTTTGATACACTGGAAGACAAAGATATATCAGAGAATAATGAATATTGTTTACAAAGTATACAGAAGATTATGCAAGACATAGGATTTTTAAAAAGAGCAAAATGTGTTGTCCTGTAGTAAAATATTATAATAATAAAGATAGGTAAACACCACCCTAATTCTAAGTGAAGTTACAGAATTAATTGCCTGGAGATATTTGAACCTAAAATCGGTCTTCATTTGATCGCATAGCTGGAATAGAGTTCTTTTGGAAATACCAAGATGTTCACCAGACTTCTGAATATTTCTTACAAACACATGACTATTAAAAGACAAACCAGGCATATTACTTGGCATTTAATAAAAACATTTTTCCTTGGCATCCATCTCAAACTGTACTTCTTAATGAGCTTAGATTATATTTTGAAATTCCAAAAAAATTAGACAGAATTTAGAACCAGAGGTCCTGATTCTGAATTCCAGCTAAAACAATCTTACTTACCATAATCACCATGTAAAGAAATATGGTTCATTGTTAGCAAGAAAAGCAAATTCAGACATGCACATTCATAAAAAAGACACATGCATTCTAGCAGCCACAGCCACTATCACTAATTTAAATATACATGTGTATAAATTTTAAAATTAAAAACAAGCTGTAATACTTTGTGACATGCATATCCATAGGAGTCGCACAAAGTCTTCTGTAAAAATTACAAATAATGTCTTATTGTGTTGAATATATTTTCAATAAATTAGTAACAAACACAAATAATGGAACATGATTATTGGTCATGATTCATACACAAAAGCTGGTATCCCAATCCTGAAAATCTTAGTTATGAGACTGAAAAGAGGAAAAGCAGAATTTAGAAAAAGAATCTGAATCACACTAGAAAAGGGCATGGTTCCTTAAGTGCAAGGTTAGTAATTATAAGTACTTTCTAGGTTAGAAGAACTAGAAATTACTATTAGAAATTCCATCTGAACATTATAGATGATCATAATTATGTCTGAATAGAAAATGTGCATATTACTCATTCCTTAAGGGGTTTTCTCATTGCAAAACAATTCTTTGTAATCTTCAATAAATTCTAATTTTCAAAACAAAATATTAAACTCTAAACGCTCCATGTGTGGCTTTGAAAAACCCCCACAAACTAGCTTATCCATTTGTAAATATTAAAGTCAAAACCCAGTAAGCAATACCCCATAAGATTCTCTAAAGGAAGAATGATTTTGTTTTGTTGGGTCACAAATGACAAAATTTAGATTAGTATTTCCCAAATTGGTAATTTTCTGAAGATCCTAGAAAGTTTTATTTAAAATACCACGTTTTATAAGTTAGCATCAGAAATTTTGAGATTATATAGAATGAAACTCTTTAGTGACTATTATACAACTGAGAGTTGTTTGTGATAGATAATGAAGACATAAATACACATTGTACTTTTAAACATCAAAGTCACAATGAGATAGTACTTTCCTCTTTTCAACAAATACTATGCTGAATGATATTAAATTATCATTTTAAGTCAGAAGTGGATAATTTCATGTCATTCAATTTAATATTTATTAAATAACTTCTGTGTTTATGAATACACTATAGTCAATGGAGAAACAATTTGAGAAAAACCAGAGTCTGATGTGTAAATAAAGAAATCCTCTGTAATTTTAGGGGCCTTTTAGGATCTCTATAGTTATCATGTATAGTTATTTTTAATTCATCCATCCATTGGCTAGCCCATTCATTCCATCTACAAGTATTGTTTAGCACGTAATACATGCTAGGTATTTGCCTAGGGATTGAGAATTCTTTATCAAAAGATACCCAATCATTGCCATAATGAAGTTTGTCTCAATCACAGAATAGACAAAAATAAAATAAAAATTATGTGATCATAAGTAGATACACCATGTGCATTAAAGAGTATAGGTATAAGAAACTTTAAAAGACAAGGCTGGGGTTGTGGCCCAGCCTCAGCGGTGGAACGCTCGCCTAGCATGTGCAAAGCACTGGGTTTGATCCTCAGCACTACATGAAAATAAATTAAAAAATACAGGTATTTTTAAAAAAAAATTAAAAGAATAGACTAGAAAATTATCACTTGATTTTTAAGATTCCACTTTTTATATTTAAAGTATACTCTTGGCGATATCTCCAGACTGCAATGGGGGAACCTGTGTGTAATAATGGCTAATATCTAGTATAACTCACTGTTTTTTAGGTTTTATCTTATATAAACAGCATATCAAACCAGACATTCTGGTCCACATTTTACTGGTCTAGAATTGAATCTTGGTGACTTAAGTAACTGGCTCAAGAACACAAAGCTTGTAAGCGGTAGTATGCAGATATAAACTCAACCAGTCTCCCTTCAGTACCTGTGCCATCAGCGGTCACCTAGGGTACCTGATTTACCCTGTCTGACTTTGGGCTCCAGGGCTAATATCCATAGTCCTAGAGCATAACTCTTCTAAAAAATATCTCTAGGTTTTTGAACTTAAGTGTTCTCATGATGATCTCTGATGAAACTGGGAGAAAGCGGGGCAAGAGAATGCCAGAAATCAGTGGCACAATAATTTAGCTGAGAAATGCTGGTGGCTGTGGTGTTTCAAGTAGATATTCAATCCATCCAATAATCCTATGAAAAGTCATAGGAAATTCCTTTGCAGTTTAGTACTGGTACCTGAGATTAAATATTTATGAAATAAAGCAATCCTTATGTACCTCTATAAATGCATGCTCCAAAGAACTAAAGTTTACAAACAAAAGAGGAAAATAAGGGTACTAGAGTCTCATAATTACTGTTTGTAGACATTCAGGATGAATTTAAAAAGAAAAGTCAACTTCAAATTGCAGCAAAGATAAAATTTAAGAATTAAGGAAAACAATATTAAATCACTAAGTAGAATTAATGTAATTTAAATAAGTGAAAGACATCTTAGTATACTTGAAAAATTCTTCCCAAGTTATTAATTTTATATCAAATGACACTGATTTACATCTTCTCCTTATCACTCCTGACCAAAAAAAAAAAAAAGCTATACTGTGAACACTATCATTTAATACACTTCATGTGAAAGGTAAAATGACATTTATAAATAACATGTTATTATAGTCAATAAATATCAAATACAGCAGTATCCTCTGAATACCCATCTCTTCCCATGGCCACTTTCCCCAGGCCTTATTAGTAGGAAGCATTTACATCCTGTCCAGAAAGCATAAATATATTTTAATGGATATCTTCATCTCTATGTAGCTACCAAGATCATTTTGAAATCCGTTGTATTCATTAGAGAATGTTGAATGAATAATTATTTGTAGCACAGTGAGAAAAATGTTGCTACTGATGTGTAATTGTTAAGTTTGTGTAATGACAGAAGTTTCTTTGGGTGCAAGCAACAGAAGCCAACATAGATATTTTGATCAAAATTTTAAAAGGGTATATAGTGGGACAAGACAGAAGAATATAGGAAGGCAATTAACCAGGCTGGTGGTGACAAAAAACAGGCAACTACAAATCGTACCAGACTCTGCAAGTCATCACTGCTGCTGCTGGGATCCAATGCCAGCCATTTGTTCTGTTTCAAATTATTCTGCTCAAGATTCGAATACCCAAAAAGAGAGAATCTTGCCAAATAAGCTTTGATCATAAGCCTCTATATTTTTCCTGGAGAAAGGAAAATTCTAATAAAGTTCTAGTAAAAGAAGACTCCAAGGACCCTGTCTGCTTATGGAATAGAAAAATCTGATTTGTTGAATTTTAAAGAAAAATGGTGGGTCGTTTCCCAAAAAGAAACCAGGATGCAGTTGCGAAGGATAAATTGATACTGCTGGAAAGAAGATAAGAAAATAAAACAATTTGTTCACTAAAGTATCTATATGAAAATTCTGTGACCCAATAATAACACCCTTAGTCACCAAAAATATGTTCCCTACAACTGTGTACAAGAACATTTATAGCAATATTTTTTTTTATTGTGGGCAAAAACTAGAAGCTATCCAACTGTCTATCGGCAGTAAAATGTATAAACACCACTTTAAAAATATAGAAGACTCTCCCAAATATAATGTTGAGCAGAAGTAGCCAAGCACTAAAGAGTGCCTAATGCATGATTCTGTTATCAAATATATTAGAAATCAATAGACACAATGAGTGGAAATGACCAGGAAAGAGGTGCACATTTCTAGTGTGCTACTCATGGCCTGTTTCTTGATGTCAGGGCTGCTAAATGGCTATGTTCAGTTAGTAAAAAATCATACATCTCTCTACCCTTTTGAGTGTGCTGTGTGTTTGTGTGTCCGTGTGTGTGTGTGTGTGTGTGTCTTTGTATTTGCATAAGTTATATAAAGGAAATTAGGTGGCATACAGTTATAGAAGAAAATTTTAAAGAATTAAAGAATCTAGGTGCCAGCCTGCACAGGACCCAGGCTCACAGTGGGCTCCACCCACCCCTCCACCAGCAGGTACCCGCTGGAGCCCAGCCTCCTGCCCAGGACAACCCTTTCTGACCAGCAGACTACCACAGGAGCCCAGGTCCAGCCCAGATCCTCCTAAACCAACTTGCACAGGACCAAGGTCGAGAGTAGGTCCAAGTCCCCCCCCCCCAACACACACACACCTGGGATCCTAAGCCTAACCCACTTCTAACTTGGGATAATGCAGTCATCGGCATAGCCTTCCCCATGCAGTAGTCTCTAACTTTTTGACAACAGACAGGGCCTAGAAGCAGCTTCATCTCCAAGCAGGCATCCCAAAGAGAGTGTGAGGCCCACCTTTTCAGCCCCATCTCTGTAAGACATTGCTTCCATTTGGAGGCACATCAACTATTATCACAAGTTACCTCAGCTATTGTTGCCACCACCTTTAGATGCAGTAGCATACATTGAGGGACACCAGCAGGGTCTGGAAACCCAACATCAAGGTGAGGTACAGACAATCTGCATGGATACTACAACAATATAGAGTATAAACTGTAATATCTCAGATCCACACTGCAAGAAAGGAAAACACATAAATAACATGAAAAAACAAGGGAGGAAAGTGCCCCCAACAAACCAGGACACTATAATAACAGAACCCATGGACAACGAAGTTGATGAAATGTCAGAAAGGGAGTTCAGAAAGTTCATAAAGAATGATGTACATGAGCAAACACAGGCAAAAATTGATCACTCCAACAAAGAGGTAAGAGAGCAAATACAGTTAGCAAAAGATTACTTCAAGAAAGAGAGCTGCTGGGGGAAAAAAGTCAGAAATCTTTGAAATGATGGATACAATAAATCAAATTAAAAAAACTCAGTAGAAATCATAACCAACATACTAGATCACTTGGAATAAATAAAACATCAGATAATGAAGACAAAGTATACAATCTGGAAAATAAAGTTGATCACACAGTGAAGATAGTAAGAAACCATGAAGAGAACATCCAAGAATCATGGGACAGCATCAAAAGATCCAATATAAGGGTTATTGTGATAGAAGAAAGCACTGAGTTTCAAATCAAAGGAATGCACAGTCTCTTCAATGAGATAATATCAGAAGAACAAATTGGAAAACCAAATACAAGAGGCTTACAGGACACCAAATGTACAAAATTACAACAGATCCACAACAAGTCACATTATAATGAAAATGCCTAGCATACAGAATAAGAATAGAATCTTAAAAGATGCAAGAGAGAAGAATCAGATCACGTATCGGGGGAGATCAATTTGTATCTCAGCAGATTTTTCAACCCAGAGCTTCAAAGCCAGGAGATCATGGAACAATATATACCAAGCTCTGAAGAAACATGGATGTCAACCAAGAATCTTATATCCAGCAAAATTAAGCTTTAGATTAGATGATGAAATAAAAGCCTTTCATGATAAAAAAAATTTTAAAAGAATTTACAACTAGAAAACCTCCTCTACAGAACATCCTTACAAAATATTCCACAAAGAGGAAATGAAAAACAATGATGAAGATCAGCAGAGGGAGGGATTACACTAAAGGAAAATCTAATCAGAGGAGAAACCAAGTCACATTAAATACCAAAAATATAGAAAAATGGCTGGGGATACAAATCATGTCTCAATAGTAACTCTGAATGTTAATGGCCTAAACTCACCAATCAAAAGAATAGACTAGCAGATGGATCCAAGAAAAAGAAAAAGAAAGACCCAACAATATGCTGCCTCCAAGAGACTCATCTCATATGAAAAGATATCCACAGACTGAAGGTGAAGGGTTGGGAAAATCATACCATTCACATAAACTGTGGAAGCAAGCAGGAGTTTCCATCCTCATATCAAATAAAGTAGACTTCAAGCTAAAGTCAATCAAAAAAAAAAAAAAGAAAGAAAGAAAGAAGGACACGACATAGTGCTCAAGGGAACCATACATCAGCAAGACTTAACAATTATAAATATATATGCCCCAAACAATGGAGAATCTATGTTCATCAAACAAACTCTTCTCAAGTTCAGTAGTCAAATAGACCACAATACAATAATTTTGGGTGACTTTGACACACCTCTTTCATCACTAGATAGATCTTCCAAACAAAAGCTGAACAAAGAAACTGTAGAACTTAATAATACAATCAATAACTTAGACTTAACTGACATACGTAGAATTTTTCATCCTTCAATGAGAGAATACACTTTCTTCTCAGCAGCACATGAATCCTTGTCTAAAATAGACCATAAAATAGACCTTGTCTAAAATAGTCTAAAAATGCCACAAAGTGACTCTTAGCAAATACAAAACAATAGAGATACTACCCTGCATTCTATCAGATGATATTGGAATAAAATTAGAAATCAATGATAAAATAAGAAATAAAAACTATTCCAACACCTGAAGACTAACAAAATATGCAACTAAATGAACAATGGGTTCCAGAAGACATCAAGGAGGAGATTAAAAAGTTTTTAGAGATGAATGAGAACACAGATACAACATATCGAAATCTCTGGGTCACTATGAAAGCAGTTCTAAGAGGAAAGTTCATTGCATGGAGTTCATTCCTTAAAAGAAGAAAAAGTCAACAAATAAATGACAACATTATATCTCAAAGCCCTAGAAATAGAAGAACAAATCAACATCTAAAACTGTAGAAGATAAGAAATAATTAAAATCAGAGCTAAAATCAATGAAATTGAAACAATTGAAAAAATTAACAGAACAAAAAGTTGGTTCTTTGAAAAAATAAATAAAATTGATAGACCCTTAGCCATGCTAACAAAGATAAGGAGAGAGGAAATTCAAATTACTAACATACATGATGAAAAAGAAAATATCATGACAAGACACTACAGAAATACAGAAAATAATTAGAAATTATTTTGAAAATTTGTACTCCAATAAAATAGAAAATATCAAAGGCATCAACAAATTTCTAGAGTTATATAACTTGCCCAAATTGAATCAGAATGATTTATACCATTTAAACAGATCAATTTCAAGTGACAAAATAGAAGATGCCATCAAAAGTCTACCAACCAAGAAAATCCCAGGACCAGATGGATACAGAGCGGAGTTCTACAAGACCTTTAAAGAAGAACCAATACCAATACTCTTCAATTTATTTCAGGAAATAGAAAAAGAGGCAGCACTTCCAAACTCATTCTATGAGGCCACGATCACCCTGATTCCAAAACCAGGCAAAGACACATCAAAAAAAGAAAGCTTCAGACCAATATCTCTAATGAACATAGATGCAAAAATCCTCAATAAAATTCTGGCAAATCAAATACAATAATATATCAATAAAATCGTGCACCACAATCATGTGGGATTCATCGCAGGGATGCATGGTTGATTCAACATATGGAAATCAATAAATGAAATTCATCACATCAATAGACTTAAATATAAGCATCATATGATCATCTCAATAGACACAGAAAAAGCATTTGACAAATACAGCACAACTTCATGTTCAAAACACTAGAAAAATTAGGGATAACAGGAACATACCTCAACATCATAAAGGTTATCTATGCTAAGTCCCAGTTCAACATCATTATAAATGGGGAAAAATTGAAGGCATTCCCTCTAAAAACTAGAACAAGACAGGAATGCCCTCTTTCACCACTTCTGTTTAACATAGTTCTTGAAACACTGGCCAGAGCAATTAGGCAGATGAAAGAAATTAAAGAGATACGCATTGGAAAAGAATTCAAATTGGCACTATTTGCTGATGATATGATTCTGTACCTAGAAGACCCTAAAATTTTCACCAGAAAACTTCTAGAACTAGTAAATTAATTCAGCAAAGTACTGGGTTATAAAATCAACACCCATAAATCAAATGCATTTCTGTATATCAGTGACAAATCCTCAGAAAGGGAGAGAAGGAAAACTACCCCATTTACAATAGCCTCAAAAAATAAATAAATAAAATATTTGGGAATCAACTTAATGAAAGAAGTGAAAGATCTATATAATGAAAACTACAGAACCCTCAAGAAAGAAATCAAAGAAGATCTTAGAAGACGGAAAGATCTACCTTGCTCTTGGATAGGCAGAATTCATATTATCAAAATGACCATACTACCAAAAGCACTATACAGATTTAATGCAATTCTGATCAAAATCCCAATGACATTTCTCATAGAAATAGAAAAAGCAGTCATGAAATTCATCTGGAAAAATAAGAGATCCAGAATAGCTAAAGCAATCCTCAGCAGGAAGAGTGAAGCAGGTGGCATCACTATACAAGATCTTAAACTATACTTCAGAGTAATAGTAAAAAAAAACAGCATGGTATTGGCACCAAAACAGACTGGTAGACCAATAGTACAGAATAGAGGACACAGAGACTAACCCACAAAACTACAATTATCTTATTATATTAGACAAAGGCACCAAAAACATGCATTGGAGAAAAGATAGCCTCTTCAACAAATTGTGCTGGGAAAATTGGAAATCCATATGCAACAAAATGAAATTAAATCCTTATCTCTCACCATGCACAAAATGCAACTCAAAATGCATCAAGGACCTAGGAATAAAACCAGAGACCCTTCGTCTAATAGAAGAAAAAGTAGACCCTACTCTTCATCATGTGGGATTAGGCTCCAATAAGACTCCTGTGGCACAAGAATTAAAATCAAGAATCAGTAAATGGAATGGACTCAAACTAAAAAGTTTTTTCTCAGCAAAAGAAACAATCTGTGAGGTAAATAGAGAGCCTACATCTTGGGAGCAAATATTTACCCCACACACATCAGATAGAGCACTAATCTCTAAGGTATATAAAGAACTCAAAAAGCTAAGCACCAAAAACCAAATAACCCAATTAATAAATGGGGCCAAGGACCTGAACACACACTTCTCAGAAGATGATATACAATCAATCAACAAATATATGAAAAAAAACATTCATCATTGCTAGCAATTAGAGAAATTCAAATCAAGACCATTCTAAGATTTCATCTCACTCCAGTCAGAAATGTCAGCTATTATGAATACAAACAACAATAAGTGTTGGGAAGGATGTAGGGGAAAAGTTACACTCATGCACTGCTTGTGGGACTGTAAATTGGTGCAGCCAATATGGAAAGAAATATGGAGATTTCTTGGAAAATTGGGAATGGAACCACCATTTGAACCAGCTATCCCTCTCCTCAGTCTATATCCAAAGAACTTAAAAACAGCATACTACAGGGACACAGCCATGTCAATATTTATAACAGCACAATTCACAATAGCTGAACTGTGGAACCAACCTAGATGTCTTTCAGTAGATGAATGGATAAAAATAAGGTGGCGTATATACACAATGGAATATTACTCAGCAATAAAAGAGAATAAAATCATGGCATCTGCAAGTAAATTTTGGATGGGATAAGAGAAGATAATGCCAAGTGAAGTTAGGCAATCACAAAAAAACAAATGCAGAATGCTTTCTCTGATATAAGGAGGCTGATTCATAGTGGGGTAGGGAAGGGGAACATGGGAGGAATAGACGAACTCTAGATAGAGCAGAGGGGTGAGAGGTTAAGGGAGGGGGCATGGAATTAGAAATAATGGTGGAATGTGATGGACATGATTATCCAAAGGACATGTATGAAGACACGAATTGGTGTGATATACTTTGTATATAGATATTAAAAATTGTGCTCTATATGTGTAATAAGTATTGTAATATATTCCACTGTCATATATAAATAAAAAATTAAGAAAAAAACAAAAAATAAAATTGTGACTATAAAAAAAGAATCTATGCAACCCTTTTAGTGAAGAATTAGTCAAAAAAACAACAAAATTTAATTGTCAAAATATTCCTATTTATTTTTATGTTATATTAAATGTAAATCATATTTGTAGCATTGTGACTACATGCACATTCTCTGAAGTTAGACAAGCCAGGGTTCAAATCACTGCACTACCATTAATTAATTAATTAATCTTGAGTCACCTAATCTCTTAGAGTTTTCATTTCTTCATCAGTAAAATGTCAATACTAATACCTACATCATAAGATTATAGACATTAAACAATAAAATATATGCAAATGGCTGAGCATGGGTTCTGACACATAGTGGCAATTACTGCTAATGCCACTGAAGTGCTTTCACACATATTATAAGAAACTCACTGTGACCCTGAGAGGCAGTCATGCTAGGTGCGATGCTGTTTAGTGTTCTCCACAATGTGGGACAAACACCCACTGGTGGTACACAAATTGATTTTAGAAGGCATACAGGAATGGCCTTCAATAACAGTTGAATTGCATAGTGAGAAAATTGTCCTCTTTCAAAGCCTTTGATTACATTAAGAAAGTTCCCAGTTGGACACCAGTTCCACCTCTTTCTATGCCTTGCTAATTTCCCTTTTTAAGAAAACAGAGCAAATCTCAGTCTAGCCTTTGATGACATTGATTTAGATTTGGCTTTATGCTGTGTATGTGTTTTATGGATACCTCCCATTTATGGCAAATGTTACTGATTACCCATTTGAAATAAATGTATCTAATTTTACCTATAAGGGAATCAATTAAAATATATTTAAGTTATAATAGAATATTTGGAGAAGACTATGAAAAATGGGTAATCTATGATATCACTTGACAGAAAACATATATAATTGGGGAAGGGAGATAGAGAGAAAAAAAATAACTGCATTTGGGGTCTAAAGTCTAGATTCTAGATGCAAATCCAAAACTTACTATGAGGACTCTTTATACAGGCATTCTGGCTTTGGGCAATATACATAAACTTTTTGAGTCTCAGCTTCTTTTCCTATCAAATATAGATATTTTGTCCAAGTTATTTGTCTTACAAGGATCTCGTGAGAATCATATGAAGCTCAATAAATGTACTCCTTATAAGCAAAACACTGTATGTATCTAAATCATCACTATTGTTTGAATTACTTCCATTTTCGAGAGTCAAAGCATAGAGACTTTTAAATGATTTGTCTAAGATTGTCCTGATTATAGTGGCAGATGCATGTTTGTGGCCTCCTAAATTCCTTTGTTAATTCTTCTGTCCATATCACACCTGCTCTCACCTTAAGTGGTTTTCATAGTTTATGGAGTTTGTATTTATAGAAAATTTAGAGACATGGGTTAAATGAGGTCTTGCCACTTCAGGTGTAATGAGATGTGGCTAAATAGGTGTTCCTGCCTATTGCACACTAGAAAGGAAAGTCACAAACCTGGGAGCCACAGCTCCTTCACACACTTAACAAACAACTGTCATTCAAGTCTGCACTAGCCACTCTTTGACTGCCCTGGACTTAGAGGCCTTGCCACTGTGACACCACCTCTTAGTTAAAAGTGACCAGTCATTTTCTATAATCGAAGGCTTAAGTAAAGACCACATGTAAGTGAAATTACCACAGAAAAATCCTTTATATCATCTCGACTTACATACGTATCTTCTGTGTGTACTCCCATAGAGTAATTCTTTTTCACTGAGAAAGGTTGAGCTCACATAAGAAGAAACAATAGGAAAATCTATATGTTCATGCTAGAAGAAGCAAACACATTTTTTGACTTTAATGTAATGATCAGATTCTTAGTAGCAAATGAATGAGGGACAAATTGAGTACTGTATAATATTTATATTTATATTTTTAATACTATGTCTCTAAATTCAACACATTCAATTCTTTTATGACTGATGATTTTATGCAGGAGAGGGATCATTTCTTAAGACAAATTGAAATAAAGTGAATTTATGATGGAAATTTTATGATAATGCAATCTCATTACTGAACTATAAAGACACCTTCAGAAGAATATGTTGAATCCTTTATCTATTTTTTATGTATTGCCTAGAAACCTCTCCAGATGGCTAAAATTTCTCTTACAAATACAAATTCTAAGTCATGATACATAAAAGATTGTTCTACAAACAAAACTACTTCCAATATATAAAGAGATCCACTGGGGAGATTTGAACTATGTTTGGAATTACATTGAAAAAGTTACAGATGGTCCCCAAGTTACAATGACTTAAGATTTTTTTACTTTATGATGATACAAAAATGATACTTACTTGGTAAGAATCATAGTTTAATTTTTTAATTTTGATCTTTTCCCAGGCTAGTGATATACAACATGATACTCTCTCACAACTGTAACCATTCTACTCTCAACTTCTGTGAAATCAACTTTTTATATTCTACATAAGATTGAGATTATGCTGTATTTGTGTGCGGGCTTCTTTCATTTAACATAATGACCTTCAGGTCCATCCATGTTGTCACAAATGAAAGGATTTACTTCTTATCTTTTTTTATCATGGATTGGTATTCCATTGTGTTTACATACCATATTTTCTCTATCCATTTGTTAGCTCCGGATCATGTAGGTGTTTCCATTTCTCAGTTATTTTGAATACTGCTTCAATAAACATGGATGTGCAGATTCTTTGACATAGTGATGTCATTTGGGAACAATTGAGAGATAGATAGATAGATAGATAGATAGATAGATAGATAGATATAGATGTAGAACTGCTGTTTTATATGTTAGTTCTAGTTTTAATTTTTTGAAAAACCTCCACACTGTTTCCATAATGTTTGTAGTAATTTATATTCCAACCAAAAGTATTCAGGTGGAGAAAAATACAAAGAAAATAAAGGTTTATCTTGTTGTAACCCTGACCAAACCTTTCTCAACTTTGTGAAGCTCAACAGCAGTTGTTAAGGCAGAAGTTAATCTTACACTCCATACCTCCTCTTCCTTTCCCTATACTATCCAGTCTAAAACAGGCCTCTGTACAGAAAGACAGAGTAATAGTAGAGGGAGAAAATACTTAATGCGTGCAAACTCTGTTTAATTACCGATGCCAGACATTGTAATCTGAGTTGAGAGTATATGTGGTTTAGAAATAGCCATGTCCTGATTACATCATAAACTATGCTTTTTAGGCAGCTAACATTTATTAAATAAGAAAAAATTTATAACATGTTTATCATGGACTAGTCCCATGAATATGTACCTAGCATTTTATATTTTTACCTAAATACTATTTTCCTGTTCAGAATGAACCTGAAGGATATACCATAGGTTTTTTGCAAATGGAAGAGCCACTCTCAGAAATATTGCATTAAGATTATAAAAGTAGAAAATTGTGATTGTAAGAGATAAAAATACTTGAAATTAGAAATCATAAACTCAGTGCCATAACTATCTTTGATACAAACTTATCCTTAATTATGGCTTATGAGTCAAATAATACATATTTCAGAAGATTGACTAAGGATTTTGTAGTTGTTGTTAGCGACTAGAGGTTGAACCCAGGCGCATTTTGCCACTAAGCTACATCCCCAGTGCTTTTTTATTTTTCATTTTGGGACAACTTACCCTGAGGTAAGTTGCTAAGGATGGCCTCGAACTTGATTTCCTCTTGTCTCAGCCTCTCAAGTCTCTGGGATTACTGGCATGCACCACTCCACCTGGCTGATTTAGTAAGGTCTTATATCATAAAATAAAAGCAAGATAATTCAGAGTGGAAATTCCATTTCCTTTTGAACTATAAACTGCAAAGAGAAGCAAAATTTTATATCCCACAGCTTCAGTGATTTAGAGGATTTTTATCTTATTTTAATCTGTACCAATGCTGCTGTATATGTGTGTGTATACACACACACACACACATACATATACACAATCTGCTCAAATAATGTTTTACATACAGATGTTCATCCTACAGATATTCTGAATGCCAGCTTAACATTACAGATATTCTTTCCAATAGTCTGTAAACTGTGGTGAACTAGACATAAATGTTCACTATTCTAAAGAAGCTCTGAACAACTGAGAACAGGGTTGACAGATGTCACAACATGGTAAAAGCATAGAAGCACTTGAAGGAATCATGCACTGAGCAAGGGAAAGTGAGGAAAGGTGACAGATTTCTCACTATTTTTGTGAACCATTCAAAATTTGATAATTAAGTTTCAATATACTTTTAAATGACAATTAAAACACTAATGTCTATATGGAACTAAATAAATGAGTTCAAGTCTGTTTGGGGTATTATTTTAAGTAAGAGTAAAAATTTCAGAGTGAAAGTTCAACAGAAGTATTTTGCTCATATGATATCTCAGAATTTTGCTAGAGAAATGTGAGACATTTTCTGACAATGGTTCAAACTCATCTTCATTCCAACTTGTCTAAATGTTTCTATATTATCTTTCATTATCTTTGTCTCTCTTTCTTTTTTTTTTTTGCTTAAATATATGACTATGGCTATGATCAGCACAAGTCTCCCTGTCCATTTCAGAACAAAGTCAGAAGGTAAAGAACAAGACAGTCAAATAAGAATCTCTTGGAAATATCTGACAAGAGGCATATTTTTAAAAAAGTACCCGGAGGTACGTGGGAGGTTAATTTTGACTTTGAAAATACTACTTTAGAAAAACAATACTGTTTATTTGGAAGAAAAAAAATGAAAGAAAAGAACAATGGGTTAGGTGTAGAACCAATCTACAAGAAAAATAAGCATGAAGGAAAAAACAAAAAACGAGCCATGTGGAAAGACATATTTCTCCAATGTGTTATGAAAAGTAACAAATACCACCAATCACACTGAGGCAGAAGTGTTTCTTCCTAGTGATTTTCTGCAGATGTCAGCTGTGGCAGGCCACTAACGTTCTGCTCAAAGAAACAAATAAGAGTGAAGGGATTTATTTGAAGAATTCTTAGGTTTGATGTTTAAGCCTCCTTGGAAGGTTGGCTGGCTGGTATGTGCAAAGAATACTTGCAAACACATATGCAGAAGATCCTTATTTGTAACAATGAAGGCAGTAATGATCTGTAAAAAGTGAATGCATCACTATGATAATAAAATCTATGGCCTCTCTTTTCACCTCCACCCTCCCCACCAATAGTGGTGTTCCAATTCTCCTGGATTCCAAAGTGGAAAACAGCTTTTAGATCACAGGTGTGGAATTAGCCACCTGGAGCCCAGCTCTAGCACCAGCTGTTGAACCTGAACTAACTACTTGACCTTTTATCCTGACTTCTCTTTACCATAGCTTCCTCACCCACCTTCTGTGAGAATCACAGTACACAAAACCTGAAAAGAGAAGGCATTCACTATGTGAGGTCGTGTAGTGTATTTTCTATTGTCATCCACCCACATCCATGCTTCCCTCTCCTTTTCCATCTTCATCCAATCACTGAGACTGTTAACCCTCACTTTCCAATGTCTCTAACTTCATTTTTCTCTTCCTACCCTCTAGCATTTCTACCATTTTTAGGGCATAGATCCATGTGAGCCTCTTTGTGAATGAAGGCAAAGTTCCTGGTTCCTGCTCTATGTACAACCTGTTTTCCCACAGGTTTCCAAACCCACCAGATGTGATACAACAGCTGCACAAAATCACCAGCAAATATTTGTATCCAACACAAAATATTTCCAGATAGGGAAGCCTTGAATTACTAAATAAGCTATTTGGTAAGCAGTGTCTTGTTCATTCAGGGTAAGATGATTCTCTCTGACCTAAAGCATTTAACTTCTGTCAGTACCTTTCATCAGGGGTTGATCAGACTTTCCCCCTTAGAAGCCCTGGTGCTCATTGTAAAGAAGAAAATCTAAGCAAAGAAAAGGAATTTTTTATTTTTCCACAAATACCACAATCTCCACATGTATATTATAAGTGTTTCCTTTGATTCCTCTCCACAGCTCTTTGGAGTACAAAGTTATTTTGTTTACTTTTTCTTCTCTTTCCCCTCTTCCCCTCCCTTCCTATGCCTTCCTCTTTTCTTTTTATTAGACATGAGCAGATGAATTTTTTTCCAAAAGATCTTAAATCTGGGTAAATCAGTGTATTGGATTTCAGCAATACTCTGTCAGCTACTCAGCACAATATCTAATGAATGACATTAAAAATGGAGAAAAGTGTAAATAGTCTGTTTGGAAAAAGGGGAATTCACTTTTTGTATTTTGTTTGTTTTATTTGCCACAGAAAGATGAAACCCATTTAAAAGAAGAAGGAAGAGGAGGAGGAGGAGGAGGAG